>NC_139962.1:28993080-29000580 GCF_963454915.1 Gymnoscopelus microlampas
CAAACAGGATACATTTCCTATCCTACACCCAGGCCTTGAGTTGGGGCAAGCATCTCATTATCTAATCAGTTTCTGCAGTACATAGAAAAGGGCCCTGCTACAAGTCTCACCTCTTTCTCTGACAACAGAACTTCATATTGCCTTTGGTGTACAATTAAGAGAACAGCGTGACCCCTGGAGGTTAAGTCTCTACTTCAGGGGGCCTCCATGCTTTACACTAATGACCAGAGCTCTATGTGAAGGAGCTAGGCACTGTGCTCTTTTCACAGTTATATGCCTATATTACACTAATAGCCATTGTTGAGAGAGGAGATGAGATTCCTTTCCTGCCTATTATAGAACGCTTTAAGGTTGAAGAATTGAGACATCACGGCATGTGCTACCCGGCTCGTGGTGCCATGGGGCGGTTAAAGTGCTGCTCAGAGTGGTTGAGCTGGTGGGTAACTAGGCCTGGTGAGTACCGTACAGGACCCATTCCATTCATGGCTGGCTGGGTTTCTGGAAGCGTGTGTTAATACACCCGGAACCCTCACCTCTTCCTGCGACTGCCTGCTGGTGGATTGCAGAGTGGCGAGTTCTGCGTTCAGCTGCGTGTTCCTCTCCTCCAGGCCGGCTCCCTCCTCTGCCAAGCGGGCGCTCCTCTGCTGCAGACGGGACAGCTTACTGCGCAGGTCGGCCACCTCGTGACTCCTCACCGTCAGCTGCTCCCAACCCGCGGTATACGGTACGACCGAACACACACAGGCCCATGCATGTAGTATGCACCCGTCCACACACACACACACACACACACACACACACACACACACACACACACACACACACACACACACACACACACACACACACACACACACACACACACACACACACACACACACACACACACACACACACGTTGTGATTACGTCAGTCTTTCTCACATTCACTGCCAGGGGTTTTCTAAAACAGGCTGCAGCCTCTGCCAGCATTTTTAACGATTTTCTAACCTTTTCAAGTAGTCACAGAATATTTATCTAATCACGGAGGGTTTCACTGTGCTTCAGCGTGACCTCCCGTTCGCTTGTTATACGCCGTTGAAAATAGCATGTCTCGCCAAAAATACACAGTAAAACACAGGAGCCGAGATACAGAATATTTCCCAAATACTTTAAACAGCAAGTCAATGGAGCAGTACATCTAGTAAGTACATCAAGTAAAATGTGTAGTCAAGTGTTGGATTTGAAAAGATGTTTTAAAACGTCCTTGGCAGCCAATGTGCTAATATGGAAGGACGGCGGTACGGTCGATCTGAGATTATGAATTCACCAAATGTGAAAATTATTCACACACACACACCAAACAATATTCACAATATATTAAAAAATCACACCCTGTGTGAAGGTAGCGGCGCCTTTGATACATTTTGTCATCGATATGTGTTTATAATGTGTTTATAACCATGTGTCACGTGAAGCTTGACCAATCACTTTGTTGACGGGTCTGACCAATCAGAGCGTTGACGGGTCTGACCAATCAGAGCGTTGACGGGTCTGACCAATCAGGACAAAGTCAGGAATAGAGCAGGATCCGCTCTATACTGTACCTTTAGGTATAGAGCGCCGCTAAAAATCACACCCAGTGTGAAGTGGGCGGTGTGGTCATCACAGTGATGGAAGCTCACTTAACGGAGCTCACTTGGCCACCCATTGTGGGTGGAAGGGGTGTACAATGGGTGGCAAATCACAGTGCAGGGTTGGGGGGGTACAATGGGTGGGGGGGGGGGTACAATGGGTGGCCAATCACAGTGCAGCATTTGTCAATGTCCCAACCTCACATATAGGGGCGGCTACACCACCCAAAAATATTCAGGGGTTTACTTATTTGGCAGTATGCATGCACAAGAAATTGAATCATAAACCGATCAGCCCAGTAATTTGCAATACTAGCCGCGGAAACACTAGCCCTCTTAATGCTACACTGTAAATAAAACAACCAACGCCACAGTGCATGACGTCTGACCTCGTAGATGTGTTTCTGGCTCTGGGCCTCTTGGCTCTCCAGCTCCGACTTGGACTGCTGCAGCTCAACCCAGCCCGCTGCCTGTTCCTTCTGCTTCCTCTGGATGGCGCTCTGCAGCTCTGTCACATGCTCCTGCAGACTGCTGATGGTTCTCTCCTGCTCTTTCAGCTATGGTGGGGAGACAAAACAGATGATGATCTACGCTTCTGTGCCCCCTCAGCCCCCCCCCCCCCCCCCCCCCCCCCTCCCCTCTTCTCTATCAGCTTCCTATCTCGTGCCACAACATGGGCGTCATGCATTTCACATAGGAGGTTTGATAACCATGTGCCATCTTAACTCTGTGCGCTGGAGATTTGAATCACATGGGTGGGCAGATGAAAGATACACCCTTATATGCGTGAAAGAGATCAAATTGGGATTAAGGAGATTAATTTCAGATGGTAATTGAGAGAGAAACTTTTTCATCAGATTTATTTAACTTTCTAAAAGATGTCATGTGTGGTGTGATTTAATTTGCTAGCTGATGAATAGTCGGTAAATTGCTATGCTTCAGGCTTGTGTCCCTTTGGTTGGTGGAAAGCCATACATTCTCACAATTTCTTGACTTGTGCGGCTCTGACTCATTTCTCGTTGGCTTCCTCTGGGGTTAAAAAAAAATAATTACTAGTTTTGAAACACAAAATTCAGACAGAAACTAATTCAATATATGAGTGTGGCTGGAGGGTGAATCTGAGCAGTGCGTATAGATGGGGTGCATCAGTCAGAGAGGACGAAGATGGAGGTGACCAGGTATCCTTGGATTGTTGAGGCACTCGGATAAGAGTGATGACTTTCACCTTGCAGGCTGATGTTGTCAAATTCCACAAACGTCAAAATTGCACCTCATTATCAAAGTGTGAACCCATGAGTACATTGCGTCTCACAGGAAAATCTAATTTGTACAGTATATGTCTAGTCTGGTAAATTAGTCCATGGCCAGATCATGATTAAGACTGGTTTTCATAATTGTCCGTGTTTGCAGAGCATAGTCTAGTATGAGTTTCTGTTGCAGGAGGTTTTGTTTGTTTTAATGTATTCAGGAGCGCATTTCGGCAAACATGTAATATGTCATATGATAAAAATTAGTAAAAAAAAGTATGTTTCCCTGAATGTGGTTTAGAGGTGGTTCTAAACAATTCAGCTGAATTACATGCGCAAAACATAATTTGATCTTTAATGTGTGAATTACAGCAAGAACAGTACAGTACCTCCCTCTTTTGTTACAAACCCTGATTCATGTTGTAAAAAGTGGGGGCTGATCTGGTATTTGAATCCACCTCTCGCATGAGAATCATAGCCCTATGCTACATACATTTGAATGCAACATCAAAGATCGTTTTTTTCCAGAAGGGCATTATTCCTTTAAACCAATACAATAAATTGGAGTGCCCCCAAATCACAACAAGTTCTGCACAACTCCATGTGTTGCAAAACGTAGGGCGAGGTAGGCTACAGCTCCGACAGACTGACCTGAATGTCAGCTGAGTTGAGTTTGTTCTGGAGTCTTTCTTTGTCTGCCTCCTGTTGAATCTCTCTGTCTTTACAGCTGACTATCTTGACATGCTGCTCCTGCTGTCTGACCTGCTCCTCCAACAGCTCCTCCTGCAGCGCACGTCTGGCTTCAGCCTGCTCCTCCAGCTAGCACACAGGGGACATGCTTTATCACGCAATTATTTATTTTTTAAGCACATCCTGCTATCCACAATATTCAACTACAATAGGTTTATTATTTATTTTCTGTAAAATTCCTTCAGTATTGACCAAACCGAGTGAGAAAGTGAATTTCTACGCGCTTCCACATCTGGTCTTCTGAGGCCAAACGTCGCTGTGATTAAGTGAATTGAAAATGAAAAGATTCCGATCCTGATAAGATTCAAGCAGATAAAACATGCACAGCCCAGCCAACCATGTGTTTACAGAGCAGTACACTGAGACACTCGCTTCAATCAATATATTGATGCTTTGTAATAGGCTCTAAATGACTCAGGTTAGAGAGGGTGCCATATAGCATCCCTTCCATAGCGTTTCTTCACTTGGCTCCACCAGGAATGTAAAATGCCAGCAAATACCATCAAAACATTTCTTGGAATACAATGAAGTCAGTAAATAAAATGTAAACTTTGTATTTTCTATTCCAGGAATGTGCTTCATGGTTGAGGGATGACGTCCAGAATAGAATACAATTACTGTTTCTATTGTGCAATGGAAATTGAAAATGAAAGAGTCTTTGTATCAATCAGGGTACAGGGTACTATTAAGGGTACAGATGAATAGGGGTCTTACTTGCTGCTGGCTGGCCTTTAGCTCATCTTTGGCTTGCGTCAGTTCTCTCTGGAGCTGCAGAGCCTCTTGTTTGTGCCTGGAGGCCTCCTGCTGCAGGCTGAGCTGGACCTGCCTGCTTTCATCTGCCTCTTTCCCCAGATGCTCCGCTTGCGTCCTGAAACAAGGGGGAAGCCAGTAAAAAATCCTGCACTGTTGTAACAACAACATTAATTAACAACTTTCAACCAGCCGTCCCTGTTTTGGTTTTGTCATGATAGGCGGAAATAAAAAATAAATAGCTATAATAGCTGATCTGTAAGCTCACAACGTGTCACGATCGAATGACGGAGAATACAATAGGTAAGGTCTTAAGTGGTTAAAACCTATTGTCAACACACAAATGGTTGCTTAAAAAAAATATTACTCAGTACTCATTAATGGACAGTGAATTTGGTTTCACATTGTTCATTTCCTTCCCTCAAACAGAGGTGATTAAAGCATTGTTTGTCAAACAATAAACTACATCAGTGGAGGGCTACAGTATGTGAGCATGTGTAACAGATGTACTGTAATCTGACCAAGCTTTAACATAGGGGGGGTTTGCACTAATTGTGCTTGCACACGGTGCAGCATGGTACTGCGTGTTGTCCTGCGATGCTGAAGTGGCACTGGGGCGTACGTGATGGCATCAGAATCAGAGGAATCAGAATCAATGTGTGTGTGTCAAGGGTGACCAGGGCCTATTTACAGCCAGTTGAAGCAGCTAATTAAATTTCAAGCGGCAGCCCAGTTCAGTGCTCTCTCTCCTGCCAACTCCTGAACTCAGACAGCAGCAACTCATGAATAACATGATCAGTGCCATACATACATTAATACATGAATGTGCTACCAATTAACACTCTTGTTTTTAACAGTTTATTGTATTTCATGCTGTAGTCCCTACGTGTTTGCTTTCAGGGTCAGGGCTCCGTTGTAAAAGAGATTACAATCTCAATGGGACTCACCTGGTTAAATAAAGGTTAAATTAACTAATTCAAATGTTGCCTTCTTATCTCCAAAGATAAAAAACACCATTGGACGTTCTATGATAGACGTACGGTACACTGTGTGTGTATGAGTGTGAGTGTGCGTGTGCGTGTGCGTGTGTGTGTGTGTGTGTGTGTGTGTGTGTGTGTGTGTGTGTGTGTGTGTACATACGTGCGTGTATACGCGTGTGCAGGAGTCCAGGTCGATGGGTAAGCAAAAGCTTTATTCACAACATGCTGTGTCACTGACTGTGTGTGTGTGTGTGTGTGTGTGTGTGTGTGTGTGTGTGTGTGTGTGTGTGTGTGTGTGTGTGTGTGTGTGTGTGTGTGTGTGTGTGTGTGTGTGTGTGTGTGTGTGTGTGTGTGTGTGCGTGTGTGTGGGAGGGTGGTGGAGGGAGGGGAGTGTGGGAAAAGCCCAGAGCCTTTCCAGTGCTCACCTCCCTGTTCCATTGACAAGCGGGCCGCAGTAACAGCTAATCGATGGCCAGTGAGATCCCTGCACAGCCCCTCACCAGGTTGATCAATATTCCTGGCAATTAGAATCCCCTATCTGCATGGCTATAGGGACCTCAGGGTGGCTCGCCAGCCCACAAACACCCAATTTAGTCCTCAGCCTATCGCTTAATTACTAAATCCTCCCTAATGTCTATTGGCAGGCAGCGGGCGTGTTAAGAGTGGCCCTGATGCCTGAGTGAACAGGAGACCTTTGGCGAGGTGCTGGTTAAGATGCTCCCGTCCCTCTTCTCTTGGCCAGTTAAACATCTGATTTCACAAGAGGGCCCCGACCTGGAATGATCCGCCTATTGAGCGGCTGGCCCACACACAGTCCACATGGCTGGGATGGGATGGGAGGGGAGGGGGCCTGGGCGAGAGTGCCGGAAAGCCTTGCCAAAGCATTCTTTCAGCAGCTACAGCAGACTGAGAGAATGTTTGCGTGACGCACAGCAGGATTCTTTTTTAAGGCTTGCAGAATAAGACTTCTGTTGTCATCTCGTATTGACCCAGGATCACATGGAACATAAAAAAGCAACTATAATGAAATGTCATTAGCATAGACCTAGACATTTCTGGCCAGGTCTATAGGATTGCTTTACAGGGTAGGAGGTGTAGGCAGATATAGCATGTTGGACTTGGTCAGGGAATGACTGAGTTCTGTCAACTGCAAACATTAAAACGTAACTCTCAATTTAACTCACATGGCACCATCTGGTGCCATGTGTACACTCTCAGAGTTAAAATGAACACTGGGGATTTAACAGTATACAGCACAGTACAGTATATCTACCTGTAGTCCTGCAGTTCATGTTCTGCAGTGTGTAGCCTGTCCTTTAGCCTCTGTAGCTCTGCTTGGATCCTCCTGTGGGCCTGTCCCGTCTTCACCACCTCTGCCACCTGCTCTGCCAGCTGCTGCTGGGCCCTCTGCTGCCCGCCCTCCAACAGCATGGCCCTCTCCTCCTGCTGTGCCAGCTCCTGGCCTGTGACATGGGAACATGAACACACAATGTAACATGGGTAAGTGAGCCTACTAGAGGCCAAATGATGAATTGAGCAGTGGTGGACAGTAATTTGTAGTACAGAGTACTACAAATTATACTTATGAATTTCCCTCCACTACATTTCAAAGACAAACATTGTACTTTTGTAATTTTGTGGAAGGGAAAAAGTTATTTGTGAAGCAACTTAAAGCCTATTCCAAAATAGTGAAAATAGCAGATCTACAAGATCTAGCTGATCTATTTTCACTAGAATATCATATTTTTCGGTATTTTCATGAGCATAAAAGCGTGCATTCATGGTTCTGTGTGTGTGGCGAGTAGAGGGAGTAGTGTGTGTGTGTGTGTGTGTGTGTGTGTGTGTGTGTGTGTGTGTGTGTGTGTGTGTGTGTGTGTGTGTGTGAATGCGCGTGCGTGCGTGTGTAGAGTGAGGATTACACGATAGACCCTGGGCTGTGAATTGAAGGGCAGTTTCATTGCAGGCGAGCGGCTGAGACAGCAGGGACATCACTCAAACAGGTGACCATCTCACATGTCGCATTAAAGACAACACTGGTTGCTACCTGGCTCGCTGCTAAACCCCTGCCACTGTCTCTGCCCTCCTTCATCCCTTTCTCCCTACTATACATCATGTCAATATTTCTCTCTCTCTATACCTTTACTCTGTCCTGATGACAGAA
>NC_139962.1:29005580-29280580 GCF_963454915.1 Gymnoscopelus microlampas
CATGGCTGCGATCAATAGAGGAATCAGAATGAACACTTAGTGAGGTCCCCAGCCCCTAGGCCCCACCACGCTACGAGGATGAGCGCTGCTTTCTGATTCACCTCTGGCAAAGAAAAGACAGACTATCATTATGACCTCCAGTCATCCGAGAGGACCAATTAGTGGCTGAATGATTCAACTCTGACCGTGCATCGTTTTGCGACTGACCACATAGTTTCTTTAACCACTTTCACCCTGGCGTCCCTATTTTAGGCATGCCATTATATTGTAGGTGAAAATGTTCGAAATAATTGTAAAAACCTTCTATCCACTACAACATCATACAGTACAGAAATAGGGCTTAAAGTCATGCTGTGTATAACATTCATGTTAGTAGTGTTTTTGGCAACACCTCCCTGGTAGCTCTGTTGTATCTTTCTATGGTCTGGTAGAACAGCGATTGTGTTCAGCTAGCTCAGAACCAGTAATATTGGGGCTGGGTTAATGAGTCCACTGACACCTGTCAGTTTTGGGACAGTGGCCAAAATCCCTGGTCTGTGAGAGTCAGACTGACCTGCTGCTTGAGCCGAGCGTTGGTCTCCCTCAGGGTGCCAATGACCAGCTCACACTCGTGGCTGTGCTTGCGGCTGCTGTCCAGCTGTCTCCGAGTGTCACTGAGACGTCGGTTGAGGGAGCTCAGGGCCTCATCTCCACTCTCCAGCTGCTCGACACGAGCCTTCAACTCATCCTGCAGAGCCCCCACCTGGGCATGTAGACGCACCGCCTGCTCCTCACGCTCCGCCACCTGGGATGTAAAGACACACACACAGAACACAGAACAGAGATCAGAGATCGACAGATCTCTGCTCAGCCGCTCCTCGGCCTTGGAATGCCCTCCCAGAACATCTGAGAGCACCACAGTCCGTTGACATTTTCTTTTAAACAAGGCATTTGCCTAGATGGTTTGATGCCTTTGTGTGTTTTTAAAAAAAAATACTTTTTTTAGCTCTGTATAGTTGGGGGGAGGGGGGTTTCATTGTGTCATTGTTTTAATTCTTTATTTAATTTTTGCCTTTTTGTGCCAATGTAGAACTTTGTTGATGTTGAATGTTGATTAATCACTAAACCGGCGCCCTACTCTGAGCCATGCAAGTCTGGAACGATGCAAGTACGGAATACACCCTACCCATTGTGCTCATGCTTTATGATGTATTTGTTGTCTCCACGGACCGCCCCTTGTCCATCTGTCTGTCCAGGTGTCCGTGTGTTTGTCTGTGAGCAGCTAATATCCAGCACCATTTGACTGATCGGCGTGAAACTTAAAACTTTGCACGCACACTACCAGGGGGCAAGGGAGAACCTCTGCACTGTCACATCAGCTTGTTATAGCACCACCAGGAGGCTGGTGTTTGCTAAACCCTTTTTTTGGGCGGTGTAGCCGCCCCTATATGTGAGGTTGGGACATTGACATTTGCTGCACTGTGATTGGCCACCCATTGTACCCCCCCAAACCCTGCACTGTGATTGGCCACCCATTGTACACCCCTTCCACCCACAATGGGTGGCCCCTGGACACCCCCGCTGACTCTATTCCCCGCTGACTCTATTCAGCACTGTGATTGGCTAGCGAGACACATGTTGAAATTATGATGAAATTAATAACCTATAAATAGGACTATGCACTTAAAAAAAAATAAAAAATTAAGTGAGCTTCCACCACTGTGATGACCACACCGCCCATCTTCACACTGGGTGTGATTTTTTATATTACTCCTACAGACGCAAATCGGTACACATTATCTCTATAGTCATGCTATCAAGGCAGATAGGTAGATAGATCGATATATCGATAGATTGATAGATAGATAGAAACTACAGTACCTACTATCTACATGCCTATGTACAGTATATATTGATCCGTTTTACTGTTAATACATAATACACTATAACCATTACATACAGTATAATTACTGTTGATACTTGGTACAGACATCAATCATATATGCCCTTTTATTGTGACAGGTTAAACATTATATTTATTTATATCCGGCGAGTCCTAGTAGTCTATGCAGACCTGAACAGCCCAGGGGCAGAAGGCCAGGTCAGAAGTTAAGTCATCTTTATAATGTGTTTTATATTATATTGTAACCCTTTTTTGTTACTAGTGTTACTACAGTACCTATTCTGTAATTGTTCTCTGTCTATACCCTACCAGTATCTTAGTTTCATGCTTAATGCGGCGCTGCTATGACAACTGAATTTCCCTAAGGATCAATAAATGTCTGTCTGTCTGTCTATCTAGAGTCAGACAGGGAAGAAGCCACAGGCGTGCGTGAGCACACACACACACACACACACACACACACACACACACACACACACACACTTTTAAGGGAACCACCAGGCATTCACTGGCTTGGGAGCTGACCTGTGCCCTGGCCTCCTTCAGGTCCTGCAGAGTGCTATCCTGCTGGGTCAGTTTACTAAGGCAGGTCTGGTACTTGCTTGTGAGGAGCTCCAGGGATTTGGAGAGAGGCTTCAGTCGGGCCTCCGTGTCCACGGTCCTGCCCTCTGCCTCCCGTAATCTGGCCTTCAGCCTGCTCAGCTCAGCTTCTTGGGATCGCACATGCCTTTCATTCTGACTGGCCTGGAACAGGCAGTGACACATAAGAGTTTGTAGTTACAATATTGTTGCTGTTGTAACTTGTAAGTCCAAAACCCTTTCTTTTCAGGAAATGGAAAAAATAACCTGTGTTCTTGTAGGACAAAATATGGCATTCATTTGCAAAAAAAAGAAGAAAGAGACCCATTAAAATAATTGAAATATTGAAATATGGAGATGCTATTCTACTCTGCTAGTGAACTATAATGTAATGGTAGTGTATGTACCTACAGCAGTTAAACCTTTTCCATAATCATTCCACAGCAGCATATCGTTGCTGTCGGATGGAAACCTCATGTACGTCCAAAAACTGTTACGTTTCAGGATTCAAATTCCAAAATAGCGAGCTTGCAGATCAGCTATTTTTGTTACTTTTGTGTGACACTGTTGTGTATGACAGCCACCTGGTCCTCGGCCAGCTTGTGCTGTCTGTGGGTGTGCTCCAGGTCGGATTGGAGGTATCCTACGGTGGCGCAGTTCTGCTGCAGCCTGCTCTGGGCCTCCTGGAGCTCCGCCTGCAGCCCGGCCACCTCCGCCTCCCTTCCCTCCCGCTGCGCCTGCACCTCCGCCTGCCACCGCTGCACTTCTCCACGCATCGCACACACTGCCCCCTGGTGGTCGGCCCACTGTAATGCGGCAGGGCCAGGAGAAAGGGATAGTTTGAGAGTGAATGTGTCATGTCATCTCAAGGACCCCCAAAATGATATGTATTTGGCCGCGGACCCCCATCTCAAATATATTAATATATAATGTTTAGTTCCAGGGACCTCCTCAGAAGAAAATAGATTTGAGTTAAAAATGTTCGCTTTAAAAAATAATATATTCAAGGATTTGCACCAATTTTCAAGATTTTTCAAAAATAGCAGATCTACACGCTCATAGCGGCACTCTGTGCCACGCTATGAGCTTGTATATCTGTTTTTGAATAGTCAAAGTATAAAATAATAGTTTAAGTGGTTACACATAAAAAGACACATTTCTTTAAAAAGTACTTCATGGAATTATGATGCATCTATGTATACTTTTTGAATTAACACCTTCATTATATCAATGCTGCAGAGCTGCTGCTTCCGTGTGCGCTGCTCTGCGGCTGCACCGCGACCTCAGAGGGCCTTGTATGCCTTATTGTTTTCGTTATTTGTGTTGTCCGTGTGCCTATATGTCGTTACATGTTATGGGATGACAAATTTCAGTGTGAGACAAATTTCAGTGTGAACTGACAATAAAGTATTATCGTATCGTATCGTATTATAAAAAAAGAAGGTATATTTACTCCCATAAAAACGGGCCCGGCCCACAACCCTACAGTATGTTTGGGAAACACTGTTAGTGTTTCTATGAGTGCAGTACTGGTAGTTGTGTGTGAGTGTTTGTTTTTGCATTGAGTCTGCGTGTATGTGAGGCTTCCTGGACAGACATACAGTGTGTAATGCGGTGTACTGCGCACACCAAGCGCCTCCCTGCAGCTTCACCGGCACTTTAATGTCACCGGCTCTACTGTACAGTACATTAGATTATTAGACTCCAGAGTACAATATCCCAGATGGGATAATATTGTTTTTTTCCCCTCTGGCTGATGATGCATTACAAAAATAAGGACTGGTGTAACAGATGTCTCTCGGGGTGAAAATAATAAATCACACACAAACTCGTAACATGGTTGGGAAGCGTACGGCCATGAACACATATCCACACCCACAAGACACTTCAGTGATTCATTTACTCTCTTTATTCCAACTGAGCATCGAGCTGTGAGATAGAGGAATGGAAGAGAGTAGGGAATGGATAAAGAGAGAGAGAGAAAAAACAGATTAGTTTGCATTTAACTTGCAAACATCATTAAGGCCTGAGCACTAATTGTGTTGTTTTAAATGAGCGAAATCTGATAATGACTCCATTAGTGACTTGAGTGCAATGATGACTCCCAGGGTTTTTAGAGAGAGATAGAGAGAGTAAGTAAAGAGAGCGGAGGAGAGGAGAGGAGAGGAGAGGAGAGGAACAGATGTACCGAGTCTGAATTGCCACAGGCTGTCTGTGGAATCTCCATGTAAACACACAGGCAGCCACACACCCATACCAATAATACAGCATGTGGATGGAAGTGATACATGCAGCCAAGACAGCACAGACAGCCAAACAGGAGAGATAGAATAATAACAGTGGGACAAATATGGCTAAAGAGCAGTGATTGTTGATTTCATGCATGTGCGTGCGCATGCGCGTGCGTGCGTGCGTGCGTGCGTGCGTGCGTGCGTGTGTGTGTGTGTGCGCGTGCGTACGTGTATGTCCTCCTTCCTACAGAGGAGGACTGCTGGAGGAGGGGGAGGTCTAATCCATAACACGGCAGCTCACTGCATGGCTGCATACATTACTGCATCAATCAGTGCTAAGCTGCAGTGTAATTTTCTAACTCCCTATTTCTCTCCCAACCTCATCACACAGACAACACCCCATGGCTATTTCTGATGAGATTCAGAGCTGGAGTGAGGGAAGGACATGGGGGGAGGGGTGTTTATAGCACAGCCTACCTTTTCTCTGTCTCTTCTCTCCTCTGCTTTCTCCCTATCCCTCCCTCCCTCCCTCCCTCCCTCCCTCTCACACTCTCTCTCTCTCTCTCTTTCTCTCTCTCCGGCAGCTCTAGCCCTCTGATTAATTTCCAACTAGATCGCTTGGCCAGCAGTATTATTAGCATAAAATTTCCATGGATCAGGCCCAGCAATGAAACCCTTTCATCAAGTCGCTTGTCAAACATAAAATTTCAAATCTCATTTTGTTTCTAATATCATTTTCAAACTGGGGGAGGTGTGAGGTGGGGGGGAGAGGAATCAGGAGCTAAGAGATGGAGAGTGGGGAGACATAGAGACGGAGGGTGGAGGAGGGTGTTATGCAGAAGATAAACGGAGTCATCAATCAAAATTAAAAGAGCTCTGGGCTGGAATGAGATTCTGTACGGGCATGCACATGTATCTGCCTGCATGGTCATGTGCACACGCATGCACAAGTACATGCATCAGGCCTACGGACCAAGGTCACCACTGAGCGGAGAGAGAATGAGAGGGGGTCCATAGATCTGTCTGTGAAGAAAGACAAAACAAAACGAAACATAAAGAAATCAGTGTCTGACACATGACGCTTACAGCACACTTAACGGATGATTTATACTTAGTTGCGCGCAAGGAAAATTACAGACCTACAAGCTCACAACGTGTCACGTGACGATGCGTGGTGATCTTGTAGATCTGCTATTATTTTCCAGTGCACGACACCGGCATGCAGCTATGTATAAATGAGGCATTAGTCGCTCATCTTCTGAAGCTTATAGTCAGCAGCAGAACTGTCACCACGCTGCATCTATCATGCCACACCAGATCCCTCCACAAACTCATAAAACGCCTGTCAATGCGCTACACTTTGACAGCCTCTGCAATAAATAATAATAAACACTTGATTACAAAATGTGCAAAGCTTTCACTAATATCCCACACTCACACATGCACACACACACACACACACGCACACAGACGCACGCACACTCACGTCGTCACACTGTACCATTAATTATGAAAAATAACAGAGGAGAATGTGTGGGGGGGTTCATTTTAATAAGGATACAGAATCAATGCAATTTCATCAATCTGGGCTAATTAAAAAAAAGCTGTATTGTGAAACAATCAAGGTGCATAAACAAGATTAAAATAAATGAAGAAACAGCGCCGAGAGCAACACAGGGCGCCGCTAATTAAACCATACTAATTGTCATTCCATGGCTGTGCACTGTTTGTTGACACCACAGAGGAGAGAGAGCGTGCAACGCGTGACCACCCTTGTGAGACCTGCACCGACCATTATCTCGAACAGAATTCATTAGGCTGAGGGGTACACAGCAGAGACCCCCCCCCCACGAACCACCCGCAGAGTGTTGGCACTTCAAACATGGATTTGCACTTGATCATTCATGAAGGGTCAACTCAACTGAGGCTTTGTAGGTGACATGAAAGTGTTAAACCAATGTTTTCCCTAGTGAAAGCATACAACAGACTTATGTATGCATCAGATCCATCCCTCCAAACCATACAATATGGAGATACAAACAGGTTGACGCCATTAAGACATTATTCAAGTCCTCGTATTGCATTGTGATCATTATCTCTGCCCGGCCGATAGGCAGAGATGACGTTTTCGGCCCTGTCTGTGTGTCTGTGTACAGCTAATATCAGACACTGCTGAACCGATCGGTGACAAACTTTGCATGCACAAAATCTTTGCCTATGCAAAGATGCCCAAAATAGGGAGGTCAGTGGTTAAGTTTGTTTGAAAGTGGTTAAGTCTGTCTGTGGATTTTATAAATATTTAACATTTTTTTGAAAAGTAACCGTTTTGAACGTACAAGGTTTTCGCCCAACTGCAACGATATACAGTAATAGATAAAGTCAATTTAGGCATATATTACGCACCAAAATTAGCAGACTCACAAGTCCTCAATGTGTTGCGCTGTAATGTGTGGTGGGCTTGTTATGTAGATCGGCCCTCCTCGGCGTGAGATACGATGCGCAACCATGCGTTTGCAAGTACAAATCAGGCTTCACGAGTTGTGAACTTGAAAATTGGCAAATTAATTTTGTGTAGAGGTAAAACACGGTCCAAGTACAGTTGTAACTCCGGTCCGTTTAATAAGAATATAACATTTAAGTGGTTATGTTAGCCGCTAAGCTATAGCCAATATAGACAATATGATTGCTGTGAACACGAGGTCTGTCTAGGCCAGGGGTATTCAACTAGATTAGGCAGGGGGCCACAACTGTAAAATAACTTGGAGTCGGGGGCCACACAGCGCAAATGCACGCGCGCACGCGCGCGAAATTTTTCGGGTCTAATTCGGTCTAATTCGGGTCTAATTCGGTTCTATTTGACCAATATAAATCAACCGTTTTTCGGGTCTAATTCGGTCTAATTCGGTTCTATTTAAGGTTCTAAGTTAAGTTCCAATGAAAGATGGCCTTTCAAGAACTAATGAAGGATAAATAATTTGTGCTATTTTAACTTTGATAACATAAATCAAAGTTAAAATAAATAATCATTATTATTTTTTTATTTTTTTGAATATGGCCAGGGGCCACAAGGAAGCTCCTCGCGGGCCGCACGTGGCCCGCGGGCCGCGGGCCGCCAGTTGAATATCTATGGTCTAGGCCCTAGCCAGGCTGTTTCACACTCATTACTCCCTCTGCTCTTCAAACAAAAACAGTAACATTTTCGGCCTCGTACATGAGGTCACAAGCCCACGATAATATCGGGACTTTTTGTTATCGCGACGACAATTATGGTTACATGCTTAATAAAAATCGTATCAAATGGGGGCCGTGGTATAATGCATATCAAACTTGGGATCCTTGAAATTAAAATGGTTGAGAATCACTGCTGTATGGTACTGTATAGTAAATAGTACACACTAAGCGCTTATGTGTACTGTACACAGCCATGCATGTGTATGTGTAACGTGTACGTGTCTGTAGCTGTATGTATATACTGTACATGCAAGCATTGTACTGTATGTACATGCACGTGCATGTGCATTTGTTCCTGCATGTGTGCGCGAGACCTGTGAGAGAACGCTATCCTTTTCCAGCTGCAGTTGGCTGCTTCTCTGGCGTTCTGCCTGCAAGGCGTCCTCCGTCTCTCTCTGACTTGACTGAAGATTCTTCACCTCCTTCTGCAGGGTCAGCACCTCCTCCCTCGCAACTAACTGCTGCTCTGACAGCTGTGCACACACACACACACACACACACACACACACACACACACACACACACACACACACACACACACACACACACACACACACACACACACACACACACACACACACACACACACACACACACACACACACACACACACACCAGAGGGTCA
The DNA here is from genome assembly GCF_963454915.1 of Gymnoscopelus microlampas. NCBI lineage: Eukaryota > Metazoa > Chordata > Actinopteri > Myctophiformes > Myctophidae > Gymnoscopelus > Gymnoscopelus microlampas. The sequence goes on from NC_139962.1 coordinate 29,014,129, forward strand.
AGGGCACAACAGTTCACAAAAAGCAAGGTAAATATACAGTAGGGCTGCACACATTAAGATCATGAGTGCACACAAACATGTTTGATGCTAATTGGAATTCCATGTGTGTGAGAAGTTTGTCACACACAAAGCTACATTCTGTGCCAGAGACAGAAACACGCATGCATGCTTGCCCACTCGACAAACACACAAACTCATTTAATGTTCAGTGAATTGTTATCACTTATCAGAAATAATTGCTGCATGTGTGCACAAGTGTGAAATTGAACAAAAATCCCAGCCCATATAATTAAAGAAAACACTGCAAGCACACGGTAACAGAGGAGCCAGGAGAGCGTGAAGACACGGAATACAACCAAAGCCTATTGTGTCCTCCTTCTCCCCTGACTGCAACCTGTAGAGTTCTGTCAGTGGAATTCACAGAGAATCTGTATGTCCTCTAATCAGTGGTGGTAGATAATCCTGGTCAAATAATACTCAACCACAAGTGAACGTTGTTTAGTCCAATTTGTACTTGAGTTAAAGTACTGGAGTGTTTAAGAATATTTAAGTGTGCAAAAGTACATGCTTTTAAAAAATACCGGTACTTAAAAAGGTAGGGTAGTGATTTTCTTTGGTTAAAATAAGTGTTAAATAGCTCTATATTCTGATAGTACTCATTGTTATAGAGTGTTTGTTCAGTAACAGGAGTCTCCATGTCTCTCCAGCTCTTTATAAAGCAGAAAATGTATTTTCAGGTCGGGATACCAATTTTATCCAATCAGGATAGAGAACTCAGTGAGGATACAGGTTAAACAAGTGAAATTGGAAGCGATGACACCCCCAAAAACTAATCAAAGAGTTTCCAGAAAGTTTCCAAAAAGGTCGATATAGTGAAAATAGCAGATCTAGAAGCTTGTGAGCTTGTAGCTATATCAAAATCAAAAATTGTCTTTGAAATGTAGTGGAGTGAAAGTACCCAAAAGTACAATTAGTCAAGTAAAGTATAGATACAAAAAGAATGTACTTATGTGCAGCACTCAAGTAAATGTACTCTGTGAAGGCCTTTGCAGACAGGGTGCGATTGGTCAATCAGTTTTTACCGCATGCGAAAAGACGCACGAATCGAACTGGGTTCAATTGAAAAAAAAAACGCACCGCCGCAGCCACTTACCGCACGGCAAATTCGGAGCCGGTGTGCATGACGTCATAGAGGACCATGTGTTCTTTTAAGAAATTATATTGTCCATTTTATTCGTGCGAAAAGTCGCACCCTGTTTGCAAAGGCCTTACTGTTCACCACTGCCTATACATCTGCCTTTACCGTAGCTCGGCCAAAAGCCAAAAACCTCACTGAAAGTTTTGATAAGTCACCAAAAAAAGAAGAAAAAAACTGCTACAAACTCATCCTCCCTTCCCTTCCCATACTCTTTCCACCTCTAAACATTAAGTCTCTCTCTCTCTCTGTCTTTCTGTCTCTCTCTCTCTTGTTCTATCTGTCGTTCTTTCTGTTCCTCTCCCCCACCTGTCTGCTTGGATTAAAATGACATCTCCCTGTGAGTCTCAGGAAATGCCACATAAAGCAATTACTAACAAGCCTGATGCCCCCCCTTTTCTTTGTGCAGGGGGGAAAGGGGGCAGAGAGGGGGCCATGTGCCCTTGAGCAAAAATGAATTTTCCAATTGCAGTTAGTTCTTCCATGAATAAATAAACAAATGAATAATTGAAAGAGCAACATGAATAAATAACATCACAAACATTTCGCTAGCACTCATAAGTATTCTGCAGATAACTTGAGCTGCATGCTAATGATAAAAACAGTACATGTAGCAGGTTGAGATGCATTATTCACTTCTCCGCGCCATCCCAAAATTAAATAAATAAAAATCTTTCAAGGAACTCAAAACATCCTCTCAGCATTGAAGTGACAGGCCTGTCCCATTTATAACACGCAAGGACACTGTGGAAAACAAATAACTGACCAGTCGAATGCGGAATAAATAATCCAGCAAAGGAGCTTGAGGCCATCGACAGTTTCTACTATACAGTAACTTCTCCTCCGAGCTAAGAACTCGAAAATAACCTGGAGGCTTTAAAGAGTTAGAAAATGACATGAGATGTTAGTCCCACTACGACAGTACAACATATGGATGGGTTGAACCATGGATTGGATATTCACAATCAATGAGTGTCGAGACAATTAAACACTACAGTACAAATAAAAAATCACTACTTTTTGCTTGACCGGGTCTAATCTTACAAACTGCTGTACCAATCATTAAGTTCTTGTACGCATTCTTTTTCACATATTGTGTAGATGTTTTCAACTATTTAACTTATATTTTATATAATGGAAGTGAAGGGCTGTCGGAACAGGCTGAAACCTCTCATTTGTGGAACTCCCTGCTTATGCAGGCAGGAAAACTCAGTGTCCTCTTTTATTAAATCTCTCTTCTTAAAACTCACTTACAGTATATCGTACATCTTTTTTTTCTTAATTGATGCTAACTGCTACTTTTCATTTTTGAATTTATTGAGTGAGTTGCAGGAATATGGATATCTAACTGAGGATACTGAGGCTTTGTGTACTGGGTGAGGCCATGATGAGGCATCTATGCCCAAATACGGAGTTCCAGGTCAGCCGTACCCAAATATGGAGTCCATTATATCAGGTTATATACCGTAAGGTTTTGAGCAACTATGGTGAGCTACAGTACTGTAAACAAACTTGGTTGACGACGTGAAAGCCTTTTTAACAGTGAGGTCTAAATAAATAATTAATGCTTATAAATGCTTAACATATGTATGATATCAGCTACAGCTCAACGCTGACGTTGATTACTGTTGCTATAGTAACAAGTTTAAGCTTTCTGTCTGGTGCCTTGTTCTACCAGCAGCAAACATGAAGAGAGAATGCAGGGAGCATTAACTAGGGTTGCCTAGTCCTGTTTTCACTGTTGTGTCACTGTTTGTAAACGTCAGATCCGGGGACCCCCAGTGGTCCAAATGGACCATTATGGGACTGTGCAAATGAAACCAATTGGACCCGCTCTCAGAGTTAAATAAACACTGAGGATTTTACAGTGTAGATTGGGGTCCCAGAGATAAAAAATGGTATCAATTGGGGGTCCGTGGCCTAATTCATATTTAAAGGTTGAGAATCACTGGTGTATGTCATCTGCACAGCATAGCTTCTCATTGTCCTCTTCCTGAACTGAAATGGGTCAGGTGAAATGGTGGTGAAAAGGTTAGCTAAAGTCCTATTGTGTAACATTAATTTTAGTAGTCTTTTTTGGCGACACCTATTGGTAGCTCCGTGTCATTACAGACTATACACGAATCCACGGAGCGCTGCCCTGCGCGCAACCATTGCTGCGGTGTCAGACCGTCAGTCAGCTGCAGTCACTGACTGCTCACGTTACTCTTTTACCTGTTTTTTTACTAACACTAACTTTACAAAAATGTACAGAAAATCGGGACGAACCACCTACTACGTCAGGTGCCAGTAGGCTAGTTTATGGCTGCTCTGCTAACGTCAACAGACGGACAGAACCGCAGCAGCAGCTGACTGTCACCGCAGCAATGGCGGCGCCACCTACAGGGCAGCGCTCCGCGGATTAGTGTATACGGAGGGAGTGCTCCAAAATGAATGCTGCCAGGTCCTAGTGCCTGAGGATATTTTGGAATGTAAGTGTCGGGGGCAGGCAATTCTTAATGAAACATTATATAAAAAATAACTGTTGCTTAATTGAAAAAGTTACACAGTATACTTGCATTGTAGTTGTAACTATGACCTTAAAGTTTAAGGTCATAGATACAACTACAATGCACCGTAAAGTGAGTGAGTAAAATGTCTAACCTGTTCCTGAACCAATTTCAGCTGTTCCTGGGCAGTCCTCAGTTCCATGGTTAGTCTCAGCACCGTCTCATCTCTGATGGCAACCTGCACACCCCCAAAAGTGAGCAAAGGCTAAACATGAAAGCTGCTGTATTAAATTAAATGCTACATTAAACCACACAGAGTATTAGGGGTACAACAGTTAATCAAACTAATCTATTTAATCGATTATTAAAAAAATATCGATAACGTAACAAAATAATCGATAATCGATTGATTACCCAAAAGATGGGCAATCAATTCCTCTTTTGAGTATGTCATTATAGGGAAACATCTTCAAAGAATTTCAAAAACTTTCAAAAATAGTGAAAAAAGATCAATATCATTATTCAATTAAAAAAAAATTGATTCTTCTGTATAGTGTATACTGTAAGAAGAAAAAACAAAACAGTTGCTCAATTATTCGATTAACCATGGGCAAGATTAAGTCGGTTATTGGTTCTAAATATAGGTTTCGATATATTTTGGTTTAATTTCCCAGCCCTGGCCTGCGTACCTCCTGCTGCACCGTCCTGTGTTTCTCAGTGAGCTGGACCAGCTCCTCGCACAGGCCCTGGCTCTGGGAGGCCAGCCTCTCCTTCTCCTCTTTCACCTCCTGCAGCTCCCCTCGCAGCCTGCTCACCACCGCCTCCTCCTGGTTCAGCTACAGCACAAGGACTGTGAGACGCAGCTTCATCTTGGGCATAATAATCTAGCCTGGCATGACCAGACTAATATCACTGCGTAGATATTAGTCTGGAATCTCTGTGTGGAACCTGCATTTACGAGGGGCAAATAAAGAAATTGCCTCTGGTGATAAACCCACCCCATATTTGCATACTGGGCCCTGATTGGTCCCTCACAACTTCGGAGGGAGAGAAATCGAATCTCTATTGAGAGGGGCCAGACCTAATCTGCCGAGGGCATTATTTTTTTGCAATGGCAGATTCGTCTGGAACCAGGCTAATAATAATCATAATAATATGGACCCCACTCCATTAGGGTATTTTTTTTTGTCACATACATTTGTACCTACGTGAAATTTGTCCTCTGCATTTAACCCATTGCAGCTGGGCGCTACAGGGGCAGCGCCCATGGATCAGTTAGGGGTTAAGTCTCGCCCTTTGTATGCGAGAACTTCTGGGAACTCAGATTAGGGGTTAAGTGTCTTGCTCAGGGACACTTTGGTTTCCCTGTTTAACGTTGGTTTGGCCATATGGGAACCAGATGGCCTCTCTACCCATTCAACTATGGCCACTTAAAATTTGTTAATTCAACTCTCTGAGAGTGTAACAATTGACTCTGGATTGTACTGTGTAGACAGATATACTTTAATGTGAACAAATTAACTTCATTCTATAGTTGAATCATCAGGTCTCACTGTTATCCATGAGGCTTCAATTTTCTAAAAGGCCTCCACAGGGAAGGGAAATGAGAAATCACTAGATTGTGTAGCTATGCGTTTACCAGTGCAAAGTAGGCAGAACGTTTTTTTGTTTACAAAAATTACTGGGTTTGTGCACATTCTGGTTGCAAAACTGCCGTGACTGAAACACGCACAACTGGTTACACTCTAATCAGCTGTGAAAGTCAGCTAGAGCAGTGAGCTGCAGTGTGTGATCACGAATCCACCTTAACCCATTAAAACCGAGAAAGATTCTGTAATGTTTAATGTTGGCTATTCAAAAAAAGCAGATATACAAGCTCACTTCATGCTGCGCTGTGAGCTTGTACATCTGCTATTTTTGTAATTTAAAAAAATAACTTGAAAGTGTTTGGAAAATGTTGAATAATTTTGAATTACGAAAAAATGTGAGCCATGTCTGTCTGGAGGTCGTCCCAAATTTTAAGCTTGTTCATATCTTGCAAGTTAAGATAACATTCATAACATTTTACCATCATTATATTGTCAAAAAATGGTGCCAAAATAGTCCCAAAAGTTTCAAGAATAGCTAAAATAGCCAATCTACAAGCTCACAACACAGACATGTTGTGAGCTTGTAGATCAGCTATTTTCACTATTCAAGTATAGGGCGTATGGTGGTTAACATGTTGGAAAAGCAGAAGAGTGTTTGTGCGTGTGTGCATCTGTGTGGGGTCTCACCTTGTTTCGGATGTAAAAAAAAAGGGGGGGGGCTCCAAGGAAAGAAATGTTGGGATCCATGAATTGAGTACGTGAGGACCCCATTTGAAACAAGCCATTGGGGCTTTCTGGGCTTTTTCAATCCTATTTAGTTGACCTTGTATTGTGACTTTAGAAAAAGTCACCTTCGGCGTTCCGCAAGGTTCGGTTCTAGGTCCCAAATTATTTATATAATATATAAATGAGATTTGCAAAGTGTCACCAACATTAAATGATGTCTTGTTTGCCGATGACACAAACCTATATTGCTCTGGGAAGAATTTGGAGCAGCTTCTGAATGCAGTAGAAGGGAAATTGAAGACTATAAAGACATAAACAAGCTATCATTGAATCTAACTAAAACAAAGTTTATAATATTTGGCACTAGAAAAATCTACTATCAAGCTACAATTCAAATCAGTGATATGTAAATAGAACGAGTAGGCCTATATGAAAACACGTTTTTGGGAGTAATAATAGATGATAAACTATGCTGGAAATCGCATATAAATAATGTAAAACTAAAACTAAAAACTGTTGCAATATTATATAAAACTAAATATATCCTTTGTCAGAAATCACTGTATTAGCTGTATTGTTCACTCATAGTTACATACATTACCTATTGTGTGGAGGTACAGTATGGGGAAACGCATACAAAACGAATACCAACCCTATTTTTATATTACAGAAGAGAGCCATAAGAATTATAAATACATCAGAATATTATGAACCGACTAATAAACTCTTTATTAAGTATAATACCTTAAAATTCTATGATATAGTAGCTCAGAAAACAGTTTTATTAGCCTTCAAAGCACAACAGAAACTGCTTCCAAGCTGCATTCAGAATCTGTTTAAAAATGAAAGAAAATCAGTATGAGCTGAGGGGTATACTTATGTTTGGAATTATTACAGCTAGATAGAACAAACAAACATTAAAAAGAGATGTACATCGGTTATGGCAAGAGAAATATGGAATAGTTGTGATAACAACCTAAAAAAGTGTAGTTCTATCTATAAATTCAAGAAAATGTTAAAGATAATATAGTAAATAGTAAAGATAACTATAAAAATGTATTATGAACCATAAAATATTATTTTTTGTAGGTGAAAAGACACATTTTGTCTTTGTTTTTGTTTTGAGTATTGATTGATGTTTTGTTATTGTTTGTTTTTTGAATATTATAAGGGTAGGCATTATAAGCTACGGCTTCAGCTACACCTTTTCGGTCCAATAATTTATTTCTTTGGAAATGTTTGCTGTGACTAACTCTGTACATGGCGTAAGACCGAAATAAACTATTCATTCAAAACTCTACTTCCATGTGCTTTTTTCACTGCAAACTTCTAAATAAAGTATTCAATCAATCAATCAATCATCCACTGGTATAGGTCACTGTCTGTCTAGTTCAACCATTGCACATTTAAAAATGAGAGAAAACCTGATTAAAGACGCTTTGTGTGGATTCACCTGTCTCTCCCACTCTCTTTTGCAAGACATGAGCTCTGTGGCTGCCAGCTGCAGTGCATCCTGGGAGGAGGACAGCTGTTGGTGTAGAAGGCGCTGGTCTTCCTCTTGGTGCAGAAGCTTTTCTCTGACGGCCCCAAGCGTCTCCTCTCGGTGGGAAAGCTGCAGGGTTTAAAAAAATGCTCTCTTATACAAGAACCAGTAATGCTGCACAGTGTATGCTGAACAACAACATACACTTATTGTTCTTTAATGGCCACACTAATGTGCCAAATATATAACAGGATCATTCACTGGCCCTAGGAATCAGCAATCCTAGAAATGACAATGATTTCTTCTCCAGCAATGGAGAGGTTGTTAGCTAGAGTGCAATCCCAGAATGGATTCCGTGATAATAACCAATTAAAGGGAGGAGCAAGGCAGTAGTGGATTGAAAAGACGCACAGGAAAGAGGTGTTTGTTCAGCTTCCTGTTCATAATCAAAATCTGTACTAAATCCACTCAGCAATTTCTGTGCGTTTTAGGGAAATAGGTGATATTTTAGGATCCCTGCCTCTTTGTATTTTCCATTTCAGACCAAATTGGATAATGAGGGCTTACACAGAACAATTTCTGCTGCTGTTATTCATTCGCTGTGAAATTGTTGGCAATTACACAAATAATCTGAGGGGGGGAAAAAGTGGTTCTCCTGTGTTTTAGCCAGGTTTTATTTTATCAATCTCTAAAGATAGATATAGAGTTGGTGTGACAAGGATATGACAATTAACAACAAAGGGATAAAGAATCCTGGTAGGGGAATGGTGGCTCAATGTGAGGCCGTAGTACAGGTGAGATTACACTGAATTCAAAGCTAGACTAAAACCAACTCGACGCTAAACACACCTCCAATATACTCTTGTTAATACTGAACCCATGGGCTCATTCGATAACAAACTCATTCATTTTGAGTCACATGGAGATATCAGTGTGGGCATTATGAGGAGGTGATGCTGAGAGATGATTTGAATGGTTATGATAATGTTATTAGAAAGGAAAAAAAGACAAACACAACAAGCACAGAGAGAAAGCTGCCCTTTGTGCTCCATGTGGCTTATTTTCCACAAAGCTCATTAAGGGATACTGTTAACATGCCTCCTAAGCACAAAATGTTAATTAAAAACATGGGGCTAATATGCATTTTAACGCCATGCTTTTGAAGGCGGTACAAACTCATTTCCCATGCGGGTGTGCTGATTACAGTCTGATGTAGCCCTGGAGTTAATTAGAGTCGTGTGATGTGATGATGAGGTGACCACTCTGCAATCTGCCATCATCCCCCCACTAACACATGGCAACATCCCCCTCATTGAGACCTTCTTTAACCACATGAACCCCAGCGTTTCTATACTTGGCATGTCATAATAGGTTAACATTTAGTAGCCGATCGACAAGATTGTAGATCGTCTATTTTAACTCATTCACTGCCATAGGACGACTTTGACAACTTTTTTTTCTAAAGGCCCAGACTGCCAAGGACGACTATAACAACTTTTGGATTAAAAAAAATAATGTTTTATTCTTTTTTGCCCACGGAACCAGGAAATAACGTGATCCAAAGATTTACTGCTCCATTCACTTCCTGGTTAAAGTATTTGGGAAATATTCTGTATCTCGGCTCCTGTGTTTTACTATGTATTTTTGGCGAGATATTTTCAACTAAGTATAGCAAACGAACGGGAGGTTATTTTTTTCCCTGCGGAAGCACAGTGAAACCCTCCGTGATTAGCAACCATCAGTGGATCGATCATACTGAAGATAAATATTCTGTGACTACTAAGAAAATCGAAAAATCGCTGGCAGTGGGCAAACGCAGCCAGAAATACGTCTGGCAGTGAATGTAAGGAGGAGGCCAAGTACAGAACCCTGGGGGACCCGAGTAAACTCAGGGGGTCCCCAGCAACATTTGTTAATACAGCATCACAATCATTTTAGACACTTTATCCCTTTATACGTTGGATATTCAAAAATAGCAGATCTATATATATTTAAAAAATCACACCCAGTGTGAAGTGGGCGGTGTGTGGTCATCACAACATGACTCACTTTAAAAAAGGATAAATGACTTTTTTTAAAGTCCATACTGCTATTCATAGGGCTGCACATGTGTCATGTGTTTCGCTAGCCAATCACAGTCCTGAATTTGCAAAGTCAGCCAATCACATTACAGTTAGTGGTGATGACACTAGCTGTAATGTGATTGGCTGATATGAAAAAAGTATCGATTTGCATTAACAATGGAAGGGTTAGGGGGTACACACATTTTTTGGTCGGTGTCCAAAACTCACTTATAGGGGGCCCCAAAGGGCGGTGTGTGGTCATCACAACATGACTCACTTAAAAAAAAGGATAAATGACTTTTTTTAAAGTCCATACTGCTATTCATAGGGCTGCACATGTGTCATGTGTTTCGCTAGCCAATCACAGTCCTGAATTTGCAAAGTCAGCCAATCACATTACAGCTAGTGGTGATGACACTAGCTGTAATGTGATTGGCTGACTTTGCAAAAGTATAGATTTGCATTGACTGTGGAAGGGTTAGGGTTGTAGACTGCGTTGTAGACTATTGGCCAATCACGGTGCAGGATTGGTCAGTGTCCAAAACTCACTTATAGGGGGCGGTTACACGGCCCCAAAAAAAGAGACACCCCCCCGCCCATCTCATGCTGCCCTGGACTGTGTTCTGTACAGAGCCTCCACCCGATGACTCGCAATGCGACAAGTTGTGAGCTTGTAGATCTGTTATTGTAGGCGCACGACTCCGGCGCACAAACATGTATATAAATGGGGCATTACCCTGTCCTGCAGCTCCCCCAGGATGCACTGCAGCGCCTGGTTGTGGTCCGCCAGCCGTCTGCTCCGGTCTCCCTGCAGCTGCAGGCCGCTCAGGGCCGTATCTCTGGCCCCCTGCAGCTCCTCCAGCTCAGCCTCCTTCAGCCTCAGGCCCTCTGATGCTGCGACACAGCGCCGGCTCTCCTCCCTAAGCCCCCGTTCAGCGTGCTCAGCCCGGGCCGCCCACTCCTCGCCCTGCCTCGTCAGCACAGCACAGCACACAGAGGGCCGGGGTGGGGGTGGGTGGGGGGGTGAGCGTGTGAGTTACATCAGTAGAGTAACAGTCGATGGCATTATTCATCGCTCGGTCAGTTACAGTGTGACATCAATCAATAATGTCATTAGTCAGTCTGCCTGTTACACAGAGTACCAGTTAATAACGGCCATTCATATTCATATCATTCTGTGCAAGGAAAATACACACATACACACACACAAACACACACACACACACACACACACACACAAATAGTAAAATCCAGACACAGACATAAAGACACAGGCATTGATTCGACATTGATGTGTGAAGCTTACATTGCAGACTGGTGGAAGACAGATCTTGCGATGGACTAATATGCCCAGACAAGCCCCCCCCCATAGCCCCCCACGTCACATCTTACTCCCTGGACATTAAAACAACATGTCTATAACAGCCCTAATGAGTTTTCACTAAAACACTCTCAAAGAGAGGCTATTTTTTTATGATCTGACAAACTCACACGGTGACAGGATCAGCACATAAAAGTCCACGCGAATGAAATGAACGAGTGTTCGGCGGGCGTGAAAATATACTGCAGCGCACACCTCCACAGACCCATCTATTAATCAACCTGTCTGCACTTTGTTTTGAGAGTAATCTCGCCCCAACCACCGGAGAAGCACTCAGCAGTAAGTGGCGCTTGGCTGTGCTTTGAAGGCCGTGGTTTATTGCCGTCCCAAAGCACAGCAAGGCTGCGTTGTAAAAACACATCATCTGGGCGCTCAACACTTGCCTGGGGTTATTCACCTCACACACCGATCTAGCACTGGGCCCCGAAACGCCACCTGAACTACCACTGCCTGGCCTCTGCTCCCACCTAACACTTTAGACCTGTTGGTACTCAACCTTTTTCAATTCAAGGAACCCCGATTAAAATGTCATATCGACGCTGTCGGACAGAAACCTCAAATCAACTTTTTATGTTTTTTTATGTCACTTAATGCCCTACTTCGTTATACAAGTGTCAGGCCAAAGTAGAGACAAACGAAGTTTCCACAAGATATGCATCAGGCCACGGACCTCATTTGATACAATTTGTATCTCTGGGACCCCAATCTACACATTAAATTCCTCTGTGTTATTTAACTCTGAGTGTACAAATGGAACCAAATGGGTTTCCGTTTGTTCACTGTCAGAGTTACAGACTCGTAAGGGTCCATTTGGTTACAAACTATTAATCATTTAGCTGGGGACCCTCTGGAACCCCCTCAAGGACCCCTGAGGATCCCCGGACCCGATGTTGAGAACACACTGTGTACTGTATATCTCAACTTCACCTCTAACACAGACCTTCTAGGCCTTCTTCTTTATTATTCTATTACTGGACCTGAGCTACCCTTCATTAACTCTCTGACTGCCAATGACGAGATTTCTCATCATATTTTGCCAAGGCTCACACTGCCAATGATGAGAGTGACGAGATTTTGTGTTTTCAGAGGTTTTACGCTAGATGCCACTGTTCGTTCATTTCATTCTCAGTCCAGGAGATCACGTGATTGCAAGATCTCGGTTCGGACCAAAATGGGGGGCGGTTCGGAACAAAATGCCAGGGCTGAATTTTGGTCCCAGTCCGGCCCTGATATGCCCTCAAGGGCACGTGTGAAATGGGTGAAAGAAATTACCTCTTCATGGAAGACAAGACTCTTCAGTCAACGGTACAATCGAAGCAAGTTCAATCCAAATTTAACCTGTCATGCTTCCGTTCTGATTGTCTGAGTGTGTGTGACTACGACTACAGTGAGATATGTCTGAAACTCACTAAACTGAGCTCATCAGCAATACCTCTTCAACTATTCAATATTAGGAGACAGTGACTGAAATGTACCACATGAGTAAGTACTAGAATATTGACAGGGTGCAGACTAGACTCTCTGGTAGTTTGCCGGGGTGTGAGGAGGAACAGTGAACAAGGAAGGAGCGACAGGGTTAAGCCTGATTTATACTTGGTTGTGCATCATGTCTCGCACCGATAATAGCAGATCGAAAAGCTCACAACGTGTAGCACTGCGAAGCATTGTGAGCTTGCACTGCAGATCTGCCATTTTCGGTGCGAGACACCAGCAAGTATGAATCAAGTATAAATCTCTGTATCTGTCTGTCTGTGACCCTTTTATGCCCATGTATGGAGATCCCTAATCAATGCATCGTCATAGTACTGACTTCTCAGAACCTGCTTTGGAACCCTTTCAGGAGGTAAGGAGTACTACCCAGTAACCCTGAGTTACTCAGAACTCATACATAGCCGACCTTAGCGACCTACAAGCTCACAACTTGTATTGACTTTTTGCTAGTTTGGAAACATTTTTAAATTGTAGTTTATATATATTAATAAGGTTTTATTTTTAATACAACCAGCCCCTGAAAGGGTGATTCTGGTTATAACAAATAAACAAAAAACCTTCACAGAACTTCACGGGTTCTGGAAAGTTTCAGGTTATGGAAGGTTCTGGGTTACCCTTCGTAGTCGAAATGAGCCAATAGTTTGGCCCCAAAGTACACTACTACTGTATGTAAATATGGTACTGCACTATGTATTCAGGTAACAGGTACAACGCATGCATTCCTAACCGGCATTGGCCTAGTATATTGAAGTTGTATATATTGTATACACAATTTCTGTCTACTCACTCTGCGTCTAAATGGATCGTTCAGAAACCTGCCAATGACATCATCAATGGGGATTCCAAGCTAATAGAAATTACAGCCTTTCTCTTCCTGTAAAGTTAGAACGCTGAAATAGAAGCCACTATTTAATAATAATAATAATATGTTATTATTATTATTATTATTATTACTAAACAATAATTTAAGGAATCTCTGTCTGTGTGTCTGTGTGTCTGTCTGTCCCGTAAATGTCTTCCCTGGCATAGCTGACAGCTCGGACGGCGACGGACCGTTCTGTCCCAAACTTGGCGTGTGTGACCCACATTACCCGAAGTGTGTGGAGGATGAACAACAATTCGGATGGGACCAACAGTTTTCGAGTAGCTGTAGGAATGAATGAAGGAATGAAGGGGTCGCTATGGAGACCCAGAAGAAGAAGCAGTATAAATGGAACGACTTGCACCGTTCCCAACATGCATGGCCCCAAATAGTCCACAGCCCTCCTCTGAGTCACTGAGTGAGTAGACAGACATAGTGCCATCTTAGTTATAATGAGCATTAGTGAGGCCAACCTATAGGACGATACTGTAGGTTGAAATGGGTGAAGTGGTACTTTAAATGTTCTCAATTAGAAACTTTAATCAAATCTAGGTTTTTCAAATTGTCCTTTTTTACGAAATATGAGTAGAGTCAAAACATTGGTAATCTAGGTCTACAAATCGGGATCAGACCCAAAGATCTGCCGGTCGGGCTCTACATATTATGGCTCATTTATCCTTCATGTCACTTCCTTCATGGCGAATGACGCAGTTGTGTCATGAAGTATAAATTAGGGTTACAGTAATAATGTCACAACCATAAGGCCTCACAGGAGGCCTGGGCTTAACATTAGCACCCACACACTTCTCTAAAAGGTGACATAATAGGCCAGGCTGAATCTGAGAAAACTGCAAAAACAAGTGAATCTCATCGGAAAACTACGGGAAATACTGATCTGGCCAGGCAAGTGAAATGAACCACTTTGAACCTATGGCTATTCTTTTACTACTTTCAAATGAAAACGTTGTACGACAAAGTATACAATAGTGGTTAAAAAGGAAGAGTCAAACTCTCAAACTCAAAAGCACAGTATGCTTTTGAGTATGTGTGGGTGGCATGTATGAAGTGGTGACTGCTCTCAAATGGGTGACTTCTCCATCCACATGAAAGGAGATACTGTAGATTTGACTTCAGCTGTCTCTAAACACTGAGAGAGTGCATTTGAATGCAACATTCCATCAAGGACCCAAAGATTGAATGTTCCTTCCCCCTGCCCCAAAGATGAAAGGAGCCGCTGACCCGAGTATTAAAGGTAGCATACAGTATGTGGCATAGATGCACCGAAACTAAAAGAGAATTAATTTTTTTTGTAGCCCTCAAAAGCAGGAGGTCAGTGGTGTCAAGGCATGGAGTCCCACGTGCACTCCTAGTCTTTTGTAGGTCCTGTCTTTGAGCTCAATGAAAAGAAGAGATGAACAGTCAAGGAAGTCAATAACGGGGCATGTGCAGCACTTGTATACCCTTTATTCTTTACTTGAACAATTATTGAATGTATACAGTTTATATATACAGTATATATCGTCACCGTCCGGAGGAAACCAGTGTTGCAATGGCTCCAATGTAATCATACCGCTTTTGTTAATACCTTTCATTGGTAATATACTTAATAAAACCCACAGACAGTTTTGGTGTTACTATTTTGCGCATGTCATTAGGACTCAAGGGAGTGCAGTGCCCTCCGTCGAGTCGTTCGGATAGGCGGTTGTCCAGAACCGCCAATCATATGTCCATATACATATAGGCATATATTGAGATCCAGTTGTCCAGAACCGCCGAATCCAAACGATATGCCCAGGGCATGGCCATATATGGGCATAATGACATCAGGGATCCCCATATATGGGCATAAAAGGAACAGGGACAGACAGATACAGAGATCTCCATACATGGGCACAAAAGGGACAGACGGGTAAAACGGGTATATTGACAACAGGTACAAGAGGTGTTGCATAACCAGGTGGGACATGCATTCCCAATTTGTATCGTTCCCGACTTGCATTGTTCCCGAGTAGGTCAGTGCCCAAGGCCTAGTTAAAAAAAATATCCCTATGCGGCATGCTGTAAATTGGCTACATCTTAGCAAAAGTAGCATCTTTGCTACTTTTGCATGATACTGTCATCATACAACAAAGTATAAAATAGGGCATTCATGTGTGAAAAAAACATAAACAATCATGAAATATTCTTTCTATGGAAATTAACGTTACGATGGGAACGATGTACAAAAACGAATTTCACCCACGTTTTTACCTTGTAAACCTGTGATGTGACAATAAACCTGATTCTGATTCTGATTCTGAATATGGAGATACAAGTTTTCTGCCTGACAGCAACAATATGTGAATGTCAACAGGTACAGTAGTGGACTGACCTTTCTTTGCATCTCTTGTCTCTCACTCTCCAGCAGTGCTTCCAGTCTGTCAAGCTCCACCTGTAGCTCACAGAGATGCTCTTCTCTTTGTCCGTAGGCCTCCTCCTGATCAACACGCACACACGCACGCACGCACGCACGCACGCACGCACGCACGCACGCACGCACGCACACACACACACACACACACACACACACACACACACACACACACACACACACACACACACACACACACACACACACACACAC
Organism: Gymnoscopelus microlampas; assembly: GCF_963454915.1. Taxonomy (NCBI): domain Eukaryota; kingdom Metazoa; phylum Chordata; class Actinopteri; order Myctophiformes; family Myctophidae; genus Gymnoscopelus; species Gymnoscopelus microlampas. The sequence continues at coordinate 29,030,031 of NC_139962.1, forward strand.
ACACACACACACACACACACACACACAGGAGAGAGAGGGAGGTGAGGCACACAGGGGATTGAAGCTGTCTGTTTTTAAAGGTGTCAGCTCACCTTTCTTTTGCATAATGCATATCACACCTCAGAAATGATCCATTAGCACGTTGCACCATAAGAGTCTCTAAATAAGCTGACAGGACACTGACACAGCACGCACACACACAATCGCATGCGCGCACATGCACGCACGCACGCACGCACGCACGCACGCACGCACGCACGCACGCACGCACACACACACACACACACACACACACACACACACACACACACACACACACACACACACACACACACACACACACACACACAATCTTCTGCTTTAAAGCTAAATGAGAGGCAGAGATTGTCCCAATGGAGCAGACTAAAGCGTGGCTGCAATCAAAACCACTTTGAATGGACAGACTCAAACCCTGTACTCTGAACTGCCTTCAGAGAAAGGCCGAAGAAGGAAGTATGAGACAGAGAGAGAGGGCGGGAGGGAGAAAAACAGTAAAAGAGGAAAGCGGGGACCACTGAGAGGCCACTCCCCCATCCCCCCCTCCCCCACACATCCAGACACTGATTTATAATTTTAATATCTCTAATTTCCACAGCAGCACCCATTTTCCAAATGTCATTTTCCAATTTATGTCAAACCGTGTGACCATTTTTCTTAATACAGCTTATGACAAGCTCTGTGGTGAGGCGGATATGCAATTCAGATTGAGTGTTTTACAGGCGCGGCAGCAGACACACTGGGGTGTTTGTGTGTTTATCTTTATCAGTGCTCGCTCGATATTTTGGAGGGGGGGGGGGGGGGGGGGCTGGGAATGTTGTACTCAGGATAGGGTTTAGGGGGGTGGGCTGGCTGGGGTGGGGTTGGGTTGGGGGAGATTGGATTCACAGCACAAAAAATGCCTTCAGGGACAAAAGCCATAATTCTGCCATAAATCTAATAATTATAGTTATCATAATAAGAATTATGAGTGGTAATGATAATGTATTAAAATATGCATTAACATTAAGAGCTTGAAATGGAATGTGGGTTGGTTCCATGGTCATTACATGAATATTGATGTTAATTAAAATGGGTCCTCCCCCTTTTTATGTACCACTCAGTCTTCAGGCAAATGGCGAGAGTTGGATACCATGAGGAGCCGGGTGAGAGGAGCAGAGTATTATCATGTGCAGCTTTACCCTGCAGGTGGCGCTCTGGAGCTCCTCTGTGGTGCACTTTAGTTGGCTCTGCAGGGCAGCGTTGTGCATGGCCACATCCCTCTCTCTCCCATCAAGCTCAGACAGAGACTTCTGGGTCCGTTGCAGCTCAGCCTCTCTGTCCTGAAGCTATAGAGGACAGATAAAACGAAACAGCAGAGCAGACAAGTCATATAAACAGGTGATCTGGTGACAGGAGGGGGAACAAACAGAAGAGTAATATTATTATATGTTGCATCCTGATCACATCAACAGCAACAGACTGCGAGCATAACTGACGCTGGGGGTTGTGATGATTTAGGAGCATGGACTTTGGCGCTGAACGCCTGCTCTCCCTCTCCGGGGCCCGGACGTGGACGGTCCCGCAACACAGCCAGGAGGTAGATACCTTCATCCCTGCCGATCCCAGAGCCAAGCTGGCTGAGAACATGGCCCCTAATGGCCTCTAATGATCACTAGGATCTTAGAAAGTGGCGAGGCCTTCCCAGGTGGAGATGGTGTGGGGTAGAGCATGGCACCATGTAGCAGTGCAGAGACCAGGAGGGTTATACGGCCAGTCTCGCCCAGCGCACCACCACAAGCCAGCCGCCTATCGACTCATTGAGCGGTGGCCCGCTAGCGCATGTTCCCTACTATCGAAAAAAGGGTAAAAATAACAGGAACAAGTTGTCGGAAATGAAATTTCAATTCATCCAGTCCCTTTATACACTGGTGCGGGAGCTTGCCGTCGAGAGGTGGGGGATCAATAGTGTTTAGACAGCAGAGCAGATTTTCTAAGCGCCGGATCAATAGGAAGGAGAGAGGAAAAAATACCCTGGCTTTTCTTTGGCTGTTGTAGTAAATACGAACAAATCAGTGGCCTTAGGCTAAATGGATTGACCAGCTGTTTCCGAGTTCTGTGTTGTAAATAAAGATCCATTCTTAGGTGTGTGACGGAGGCCCAAAGGGGAGAATGCCACTGCAAGTGCTGGGCCCGGCTGAGCTGGCTTGGACACACACTTCTCTGGGACAGGGTATCAGGGAATGTAGGGAACCATGGAAGTCGAGAGACCAGAGGAGAGTGGGGACTAGATGGAGGCTTGAGGCGTACAGGTCCCTGGATCATCTTAAGATAGAAACCATCAATAGAACGCATTATAATGTAGGGATATAACGGCTGCTTGGCAGAATGCAGTACCTCATGTTGGAGATGGTTATTTTTGTACATTTATTCACTTGACCTTATCTACAGAAAATACTGAAAATATCACCACTAAGAGATGGATGTTTTTCTGTTTCTCATAAAGGAAGAAGCCGATAAACAAACTAGATTCGCAATAGGTCAGAAAGATGACTTTTTGTCTAACTAAAGAAAAAAAAGGCGGAAAAAAGTCATTACATGAAGCCTAAGTCTGGTCGTTGACATATACGACTGTGGCAGGTCAAATATCGCCAACAATGTATCGGGCTAATCAGAGGGTAACATCATGACAGGATGACTGATCACCTGCTTGCTTTGCCTCACCTCTGGACTTATTAAAGAAAAACACCACAGGCCACGCTTCCCCAAAACTCATTGGTCAACCACACTGGAGCATGTGATGGGTGAAATTCATCACAGAACACTCCTCAGTCCAAACAAAACACACGCCTGAGTCGCCTGACGACCAAACAATACAAGACCTCTGGTCATTACTGATTGCCTCCGAACTCAGTGAGAAGACACATTAAAAGGAGAGCAAGTGTGTAGAAGGATGGCTGTTGTCGCTCGCTGCAGGGCTGGTGAGGGTGCGGGTGTGGGGGGGTCGGGGGGGGTTGAGTGCTATGGTTGGCTATGCTGTGCATAGAAATACTAACAGGGGCAGAGTAAACCGATGCATGCAGCGCCAACCTCTCACTTCTCCAGCCTGGCTGCTGATAGGGAAAGGTCACAGCTGAAACCTTCTATAAAAGGTAGCTACCTCTCTACTCTACAGTACTGTACTGTACTGTACATGCTGCGCCATCCATTATGCACTCTTTCTAACTGATTTGTAATTGGCCCCATTCTGCCACTCAGTCAGGGAGAGCGCCAGTGTCCTGCGAAGGCTCCATCCAGCATGGCCTGAAAACCTGCAGCACAGTGTTTCACCAGTCCCACAGACTGGTGAAACACTGTCCATTACAGATACAATAGTGGATATGGACTCTACCTACATACACCAGCAAGCAAGGGTGTGTGTATGTGTGTGTGTGTGTGTGTGTGTGTGTGTGTGTGTGTGTGTGTGTGTGTGTGTGTGTGTGTGTGTGTGTGTGTGTGTGTGTGTGTGTGTGTGTGTGTGTGTGTGTGTGTCTGTTTTGTAAGTTGTGCTTCCTGCGATAAAGGTCATATCAGAGTGAGTAGCAGAGGTTAGCATAACGATGCTATTCCTCACACCTCTGTTTCAACACATTTGGACACATTTGGAGTCAGATTATCTAAAGAAGAAGTATTAAAATGTTGCCCAGCTATTTCCCTTCCTCCTTAGCACAAAAAACAGGCCGTTTTAAGTGACAACTCCTTTGACAAACAGACAAAACACAAAGTCATTATAGGAATGGTCATTAAAAATTCATAATGTGGCTTTCTTGCTTTCCCGAAAACTCTAGTCTATTTTTGTTTTGTAATAGGATTGGATTCTTTTTTAAATATTAAAATTGTTCGTCTTGACGGATGACATGGCTTGGTATAAATGCAGTTTATTCTCCTATTCCTGGCGGCTGATCAAACCCCATTTACTCAGGCGGGTGATTGAATGAATGTCTGATCATTAAACCACATGTCTGCCCCTGGAAGAGGGGTGGTTGTTTACCTAATACATTTTTCTCTTTTGGTGCTCACCTCAATTTCAGATGCCATCAACCCCCACCCCACAACACCTACACGCACACCTACACACACACACATAATCCTTTTGAAATGCAGTTTGAACGAAGTCAACATGTTTTATTACAGTAGGTGTTAACCATTTAAATCCTACACTATAGTGAAATTGTGAAAATAGGTGATCTACAAGTTCACAACACGTCGCAGCCTTGTAGATCTGCTATTTTCACAGAGTGTTCACCTATTTTTGGCGAATGTTCTTCTGTTTTCAGCAAACGTTTTTCTATTTTTGCTAAATGTTAATAGGGACGCTAAGGTTCATGGTGATACACCAATTCTTAAATATTTTGGGTAAATGAAATGCATTAAGGAGGGTTGTAAAGGGTATAATGTAGGGTATGCTGTGAGGGTATTGTTTTTGTGATGTTAATGAATATACACACTGTGCCACTGTGGGCATCAGACACAATTTATTTTATCATTCAATGTTCAAGCGGCCGTCGTCCTTGAATCGTGACAGTCGTTAGGCTGTCAATGTCAATTTAATGAATCAGAAGATAGAAGATGAATTTGCATGGGAAGGTTCTTCTCAACCATTCTTCTGATAACACAGCTCTTGACCAGGTCACACTCCTCTGAGCTCTACATCTCAGTGAGTGGTCATTAATGTGGTCAGGTCCCCGCAGACCCTCTGTGCTGCATTCTGGCCTTGGTAAGCTGTTTCCCCTCCCTGTCTTTGAGGTATTTGGGGTATTCTGAGGGGGAGACAAGGGCTATTGAGAGTGTTTATGTTCCTGGCTTGTACAGAGGCTTCTAATGCGTAACACAGGGCACTTCACTATTCAGACGCCCCAGGCTATTTTCTAAGTGGTCTTTACTTTGAAAACACAGGTGCCCTCCAGGGGTAGATGAGTAGTGGTTGTGTGCATGCGTGCGTGTGTGTGCGTGTGTGAGGGGGCAGCCGGATGGGAAGGTGGATGTGGGAGTAACACAGCTCTGAGGCCCATACAACGCACTGAATAATATATCCATACATCATCAGTCCGTGTCGGACTTTGATTCAGTGCGGTGGTCTCATAGAAACCACTGTGGTATTAGCTTTAATAATGCAAGCTGGGGTTAGGCGCTTACTCTTTTCTGATAAATATGGGCAAATCAATTAATTCCGCTGACATTCCCTCACACCACCACATACTGTATAAATTCAATATGGTGCTGCTTTCTTGTTTTTCTTCTCTTATGCAATGGAAGTCAGAATTCAGAAGTTTTTATATGAAACGGAGGGAAAAAAATACAAAACATACAAAGAAATAAAAAAACTAAAAGCAAACAAAGCAAAAACTAGAAAAAGTGCTCCTCGGAGCACAGGTCTCCGCCAGGTCAGGTATGTTATTGTGGCCTCCTGGTGGCGCTATAATAGGCCAATGTGAAAAGGGTGCCATTTCTTCTTAGGCCTTTCACGGCAATAGGACACTGCAAACAAAATGCGTCAAATTCATGATTTGACGCATTTTGTTCCAAAAATGTGTTTTGCTAAATTAGACCTGCTGGTGGCGCTATAACAGGCCAATGTGAAATGGGTGGCATATCTTCCTCGGCCTAGTGTGAAATTTGACGGAAATTGCAAGCTGCAAGATGATTTGAGGCATTTTGTTCAAAGCGGACCAATCCTGCAAACTTTGGAAGCAAACGTTAGCCAATCAGGATGGAATATGGGAAATCGGACAGATCCGGGTTGATCACATGACTATAGAGATACTGTGTACCAATTTGCATGACGTTTGAATAAAATCTGTAGGAGTAATGTCAAAAAATGGGTTTTGCACAAATCGGCCTCCTGGTGGCGCTATAACAGGCCCATGTGAAAAATCTGGGGCAGAGGTTCTGAATTGGCATCGAGGGAGTGTGTGTGCACAGTTTCGCAGCAAGCGGGCCAACGGTGTCGGAGATTAGCTGGTAACACACGGACAGGACTCACACACACACACACACACACACACACACGGACGGACGGACACACGGACGGACAGACAGGGGGTAAAACATACATTCTCGCCATGCCTTTCGGCCTGGTGGAGACTACAAGACTTTGGGAAATTATTGCGTGAGAGGAGGTATCACAAATATTGATAATCACATTGGTTTGACAGGCATGTCAAAATAATGACCACTCAAGACATTCAAGATCAAGCAATAGAAACATGCAGCCTTTGCAAACATACAGTACACACATTCCAAACATTGTATAATAATGTCTGGTCAGAAAAACTAAACAAGGGCAATGAAAGAAAATCCCTATTTGTTAGGTAAACAAAGTTTGTGGTAAGCACTGATGGCCCAGCCTCTTGGCCATGTCCATGGTTCTAGATCAGTGGACTGCAGGTCTCAGCTGGTGCAGATGGCTGTGACCTTGGTAATGAGGAGCAGCTGCCCGACCAGTCATTAGGCCTAGCCCTCTATAGCTCCAGGAAACATCTTTTATTTCCATACACACAATTTATCTCTCCATCTTGATGTAAAGTCTCATAACAACTGTCCCACAGCCATTAATGACTACAGAGATACAGCAAATGTCATTTCATAGCTGGTTCTATCAATATTTCTAAAAACAGAACATCAATAGTGGCATCATCTGAGCAGACACCAGATGTTTCCGGCAGTGTCACAGTCGTGTAGGTCTAATTAGGCTGAGCAGTTGAACTGAGAGGATATAAGGGGGAGAGAAGAGGGTGACCCAATTAAAACTAATGTAAATTCAACCTCACTCTAGTCTACAGTGTTGCTCACGAATGCAATGGGCAAGAGCCTGCAAGAGAAGGAACAAGCTATTAGTTCCTAAAAAGCCCTGTCCCCACATTAATATTCTAACCTAATGAAAGCTTTTATACCTTTCTTCATTTCCTTACACTTGCCTGTCACTGTTCACTTCATAAATATTGTCTTATTATTATCATCATCATGATTATTATTATTTTTCTCCAGATATGCTGGAAAATTCAGAGGCAATTACCAAAATGACAGGTGAAATGGGAGCGCGCTGAAAAGAAATGAAGGGTTGCCATGGTGATGTAGCTGCAGAATCAGATTGTGTGTGTGTGTGTGTGTGTGTGTGTGTGTGTGTGTGTGTGTGTGTGTGTGTGTGTGTGTGTGTGTGTGTGTGTGTGTGTGGTCACATGACCCAGTCCTGGCTGAGCATCACAGAGCTACGCTTAGGCCCTGCAGACCAAAGGACACTTAACCTCAATAGCTGGCAGCAATCGTAGGCCCATCCAGTTGAATTTATTTGCTATTTCTGTCCACGGGTCAGTGTGGCTGTATGTCTGAGTCTGAGGCTCCACACAGGCTGTGGCCAAACCTTGGACATTCTCAACTGCTCTCCATAACAATAAAACGTTAGAACAATAAGTTATGAGTATTAGCGAATAAGTAGTAGAATATAGGCGCTCATCCCCACATTTAATTTTATTGAAATGTTTTAATTAATGCCCTTTTTTACACTTCATCAACATTTTGTGAAAATAGCAGATCTACAAGCTCACACAACATGTCACATTGCAATGTGTTGTAGATCTGCGCTATTTTTTACATTTTAATTACATATCCAAAACAGCCACACCAGGTTGAAAGTGGTAAAATCTGTTTGTGGGTTCTATAACTATTTAACCAACAAAAAAGTATTAATAGCTTTTGACTAAACAATAACTTTTTTTTGGATCCAATGGATGCAATAACTTTTTTTGGATCCAATGGATGCAATAACCCTTTTTTGGATCCAATTGGATTCAATGGATATTGGATCCATTGAATCTGTAAAAATTGAATAACAAAGTAGCAGCACACAATTATGGACCCGTATTGGTCTAGTTTTAGAGTTAAATGAACACTCCAGATTTTGCTGTGCAGAATGACATACAGTAAAGGCAAGGGCAAGAGCCACCTGCCCAGGGTGCTGCTAGGAACTGCATTTTTGATCAGTGCAGGTCATAGAATGAATGTATGTGTTCCGTTCCATGTTATTAACAGAACACCTCTGTACCTCTGTGTGTGTGTGTGTGTGTGTGTGTGTGTGTGTGTGTGTGTGTGTGTGTGTGTGTGTGTGTGTGTGTGTGTGTGTGTGTGTGTGTGTGTGTGTGTGTGTGTGTGTGTGTGTGTGTGTGTGTGTGTGTGCGCGCGCCTCCATCTCCGATGCCCCTTATTAAGAATACAATACCTTATGCACAGACAAGGATTAATATTTGAGCATGTGTAAAATGGAATTGGAAATGAAATGACTTGGATCAAAAGTTAATTATGAAACACCTTGCACAAATATATCTTTTTAGATTGCAGCCTGCCTGTGCGAGAGGGCACCCACCCATTCTCACTGAGCCAGCCAATACCTGGAATAACGCAAATCTAACAAATGTATTGTAGTAACAAATAGTGGTCTTTTACTCTTTGTCTCAATCATCAGAGGACAAAGTCTACTTGAGGATGTACTTGAGAATGTGTGCAAATCAGCGATATTCCTTATTTCTCTGACTGAAGAGGCTTGCACAATGAGCGTCTGCCTCTGAACACAATGACACTGAACACAGACATTAAACTCAGTGACAGCCTAGTGGGAAAATACAATTACCCTTTACGGTCACATTTAGACCTTGTGGGAGTGCTTATTTTCAGCCTCTAATTACAACTGATTAGCAGCGATTGAAAAAGTGCAAAACACGACATAAGGCAAAGCAAAAGCACTGTCTGTTGTGATGGCGGAATGGAAATTGTGGCTTAAAATTATACAAATAAATAAATAAGTTCAAACAAACGGAGGGGGGGGGGAATCATCCTACTGAAGCAATTATGGATCTAATCAGACGTTTCTGCATGAAGGTACAGCTCTCCTATCTCGCTCCCATTTGCATCATAACACAGCGTGCAATATTAATTTCCGAGTTTACTGCTTATTGGAAGTGCAAAGTATGAAAAGCCATTAAGGCCGAAAATAGGAAAGCAATTTGCTGTCACATGGATTCGGCTCTATTAAAGAGAAAAATCTTGTTAACCATTTGGAATTAGAGTCATTTGGCAAAAGGCATTCTGCCGCACTCCACTAAAATAAGTAATTATGCTTCCCTTCTCTCCGTCCCTCTCTTTCCTTCATTTGCACAAGCAAAGTGGGGAACAGTGGATGTGGTGAGTGAGTGGATGCAAAGGTAATTAAAGTTGTTGGCTATCTGTTTGGTTAATGTAGGGGCGAGGCGAGAGCCTCCAGGCCAGAACGAGATGAGGAACGCTTATCCATTGTTCTGTCTCTGTCTGCCAGGCCCTAGGCTAACTCTCTTCTGGTCCATGCATCACCCTTTCCTCTCCCAGTCTTATAAACCAGCTTACCCACCCTTGTCTTGAAACTAAGCAGGGCATTATCCATGTATAGACAAAAAGTTGGACAGTCCATTCCTCTGGCCTTATCTCACTTTTACTTGTGTTCAAACTCGGTAAAATCCCATTAGTAGCTCACTGTTGTAGTTACTGTGTAAGTCTGTTCTGAAGGATCATTGAGCTGTGGTGAATACTTACTGTCTTTTCCCCCGCTCTCTTTCTTTTCCTGCAACTTTTGACTGAACTAAAACGTCTAAACTTTGGTAGATATATCTGTTATGCACCAAAGATTAGAACACAGCCAGGTACATCATCATATCAGTCTCTGGCTTTGTGTCAGACCTCTATCAGATTGATCTGGGCTCAATCGTCTCCTCTCCTACCCCAGACTGGCCCTCTCATCGTCCTCCTCCTCCATAGGAGAAAAAAAAGGCTTGACGATTTATGGGGTGGCATGTATGGCCTCTAAGGTGTTTTATAGTGGGACCTGCAGGGCCTATTTAGGAAGCGCTGCGTGCTCCGTCCTGACCACAGGTATTGATCGCCAGCAATGGCTGTGGCGTGGCTGACTAGTTAAAGCCCTGCGTGTGCCCTCGCAGGGAGATGAAAATGAGGCCTCTGTGTGTAATGATCTGTGTATGAGCAGGGAGAGGAGGCCGGGGAGACAGAGAGAGAGAGGAGGAGAAATTAAATCATCCCGTTGCTCTTTCAGGAGAGGCACTGCAGCTAGCCATGCTTGGTCGCTTAATGCGGGATCTGTTTTTGAGAGGAAAATTAAAAAGAGAGAGAGACAGAGGGAAAGGGAGAAGAGAGTGAGCGGGTGGGGTGGCGGGGGTGGAGGAGGAGAAGGAGGAGGAAAGAGAGATAAATGGCTGGATGTGGAGGCGGTAAATGAGAGGATCCTAATGCATAGAGCTGTGTGGTGGACGTCCCTAATGGGGTGGGCTGAGGCAGGCTGTCTGGGCAGCCTGACCACCACGCCGGTTTCTAGCTAGCCTTCCCCGCCCGCTCCACGCCAAGGGCCCCCTCGCACCACCAGCACACTGAGCACGCTCCACGCTAATTGGCAGAAAACGACGGCGCATAACAAGTCCTGAGGAGACATGGGTTTAATATGAGAGGGGGGTGGTGAAACCAGAGAGAAAATGCCTCTAATCTATGTGAGGCGTTTCTTTCTCTTGCCTCCTCTTAAGAGCTGCACAGTGAAATCCTCAGTGTTAATTTAACCCAGAGTGTACAAATAGACCATTACGAGTCCATTTGGTTCCATTTGCATACATACTCTCTTGAGTTAAACGAACTCTGAGGATTTTAATGTGTATGAGCCAAGACACATGGGGGAAAAACTATTGAGGATACACATAAACATGAAAGGAAAAGCATGAAGCAACACCTGGACATCGAGTCAGCCAAGTCAAAGAAACAGTCACACTGTCAAGAACTACACTCGATTCATCCTTTAAAACAAAGTTATGTATCGCACCAACAGTATTAAAAAGTTAATCATCTCTTTGGGAAAGCCCTAGCCTGGTAAACCATCCCGCTCGCATGAATTCACATTATCATGTGCCTTCTGCAGACCGGGATGGTTTACCAGGCTAGGAAATCCCACCAAGTCTCATTAAAATCCACCCATCCGTCCTCGAATTTGACCTTGATTGTGACCATGAACTTTGACCTTTTCGACCCAAACATGCATTAACCGTTCGGGCCAGCCAACTGATTTTCCGGAACCGGTTTCCACCAAGTTAAAAATCTGCACATTCGTGCTTGAGTTATTTCGTTCACAGACAGACACATGCCATACAGAGTCAGACAAGGGGGATTAAAATACCTAACCTTACCATTTATTGCCGCAGGCAGGGTTTTGAACATTCACATTTAGTTCTGGTGTTGTGTTTGTTGGAAGGCAAACAAGCTACATGACCAAAACTTCCATGCAGGAAAAAAGGAAAAACCTGACCAAAAATAGACGATAAACATTCTTTCTCTTCAGATGAACAACTTTTTTTTAAACATCTGCAATAAATGTCTAAGGAACAGGGTGATGACAGAGCAGGGGAAGTAGAAACCCTTTCCCTGACCCCCACCCTAAATAAACCCCTCACCTCCACAACACAGCAGGAGGGCTACTCACTCCAGCGGTCTCATTAACACAGCCCTCTGCCATCATTAAGACGTTTGCAGCAAAACTAATTGAAAGACAGATTAAAAATAAATTAAGAAAAATGCATTGCAGAATGCCTACGCGCACTTCATAAATCACCGGGGCAAAGCCAGGAGCTGGCTCTCCATAATTAACTGCAGACTATTTATTTTATCCTGACGGTATAAATTAGAATTCAGACACACAGATTATATTAGGGGCCGTCTGCCATGCGGAACTGCTGAGGGGTGTGCAGAATATGTTAAGGATACAAAGTGGAGCACAGAGAGAGAGAGAGAGAGAGAGAGAGAGAGAGAGAGAGAGAGGGAGAGAGAGAGAGAGAGGGAGTCAAACGGTAAGGTATAGGAAGGCAGCAGTATGCAAATGCATAGCAGAAAAGATAATGTTTCTGTCCCATAAAGACAAGCAATGAGGGAAAAAGGAAGCAGTGGAGTGAAGGAAATAGCCAGTCAAAACCAAGCTACATGATTACTTGAAACAACAAATGACTGAATAAATGAGTTGTACTAACTGCTTCAGTGTCCACTCATCCTTAAGAATGGATGTAACAGAGTAGTGGTTCTCAACTTGTTTCATGTCAAGGACCCCCAATTCGCATTTAGCCGGCGTCTGAAAAGATTTTGTGCCGGGGACCTCCATGAGAGATTTGTGCTGTTCAATTCTTTCAAAATTATGCCAAATATTATAAGGATTTCAAAGATTTTCAAATATATCAGATCTACAAGCTAACAAGTGAGCGTTGTTATTTTCGAACAGCCAAAGTATAAAGTATAGGTTAAAGTGGTTACACAAACTGATTTTGATGCTATTTGCATTCGGCCGAATTGTTAATGAGTGGCCATTAGAAAAGTTTTGCCGTCAAACCGGTTCTCCATTGCGCAGAGACGAGCACCTCTCCATTCAGAAATGTTATAGAAGAAGAACCGTCCTGAAACACCCTGCCCCATGTCTAAACCGGCGGCCTCGGTCTGTGAAAAAAAATGGGGCAGTGTGTTTTGGGACGAGCGTTCCGTTTTCCACCCGGAATGGCTCGGTAATTCTCAATAGACTTATCAGCCGTTGTTGTGCGACCCCCCCCCCCCCCCCCCCCCGGGAGGGGGGTTTAAGAATCTGGCCCGGTCAACGTTAGAACCCGCCATACGCCAGTGACCGTCACTGTACTTGTGCTGTATCATGACCCTGCCCACAACAACCTCTTCTGCCAGTCCTCAGAACCCAATTGTATGGTGGTTTGTCCTACCTGTCTGTCTGTCTGCCTATCTATCTGTCTGTCGATCTGATCGTCACCCACTCCTCTTTCCTCTCCCTCTGCCCACCAACCTCTCTCTCTCTGTGTGTGCCACAGTCAGTGTCAGCCAGACACTGCCTCCTCGTGGGCACACTGCCCGGGCTGGCAATGAGCCAGATGCGCTCTGCCACACTGGACACACACACACACACACACACACACACACACACACACACACACACACACACACACACACACACACACACACACACACACACACACACACACACACACACACACACACACACACACACACACACACACACACACACACCCCTTCATCAGAATGCTTGCGGTCTCTCTTCTCTCTGCCTTTATATTCTCCACTTCAGCTAAGAACAACACTTTGAAAGTAATGCCCTCCAACCGCACAACGAAAAATAACTGTTACTGCTGCCGGGAACAAATAATACACTCGTACATTTGAACACTTGGGCTATTATGCAGTCATGCTGAAGACGATACAGAGTCATCTATAAGCAATGCAACATTGCAGCGCCGTGTCGGGGTAAGAATAAAAGAATCATATTGTGGGATCACATAAGAAACGGTGAAGCATGAACAGCGCACTGCAAATATCACGACGTGTGCACTTCTAGAGTGAATTTCTACGTATCGGAGGAGGGAAGAGCTGAAATGGGAGCACGGTCATTATAATGATGGATATGACAACGGACTGGGATGATGTGTGTGACTGCCAGCACACATACTGGTTCTCAGGGGACAGCAGGTGACAGACATCACAGCCCCACAGCCGGCCGATAAATGCATCCAAATACTACAGACACTGTACAGGAACCACTAAATACTGACCAACATCAAGTAGCAAAGGTTTGGTGTCAATTCCCAACATGCAATGTACAAATTAGACAACGCACCAACAGTTAGCCCCCATGCGCAAGTTACAGTAAAATCCTCAGTGTTACTTGATCTGTTTGTAACTCAGAGAGTGTACAAATGTAGGCTATTGGACCATTAAGGGTCTATTTGGTTACATATGTACGAGGATTTTACTGTGCACACAGAGAAAATAGGACACACGTTTAAGAGAGAGAAAGGACTGTTTAATGTTTTCTCCCATTTGTTGTTATGCATTAGCTCTGTCTTTGAACAGAAGGAATGTTAAGTCAAACCAACATCTCTCACATCATCAATGACATAATCAGTCACGGTGGGCCGAAAGTTTTCATGCTACTATTTACTTCTTTTTTTTTAGTTTGGTTCATTTCTCTCCATATGGTCTCACGCAGAGGGAGATTCATGCACCACATGGCTACAAGCATAGAATCCATTTAAAGCCTACTGTTTCATGGGATTAGAGCTACTTCCCCTCAGAGTATAATGTCAATTTCAGGCTTACATCAAGCGTGTTTGCATTTCCTTTTTTTTTGTTTTTCTCCTCCTCCAGTATGCCCTAGCATGGCTCCGTGCCCACTTAAGGGACACCAGGAAACATGGTATGTACAGACAGACAGTAGGAGATGGTGGACAGAAGTGGACAGCCGGTGGTTGTTGGCTGGCTGGATGCGGTGCTATAGTTAGATTGAAGCCATCAGAAGACTCTGAGTCTGATCAACTGGCCGGCCGGCTAACGTGACTAAACTGAAAATGTAGCGATAGTGTGATGTAGAAAAATGGTTAAGTGTGATGTAGAAAAACTCAAAGTAAACAGTCAGCCTTTAGCACGTTAACGTTATGGTATCAGCGAGGGTATTTCCAAGCAGGCCTCTTTAACACACAGTATGAAAAAAAAAGAAGAAGAAAAAAAAACACCAGTCTCTCTTAGATGTATAATTTTGTTTCCCCGGTGAGTATGAAGCCTTGGAGGTGACTGCATACGCAGCAGTCATGTTTGTTAAGATACATGGCTGGAGCGATCCCCCCCCCACACACACCCCCCCCCCCCCCCCCCCCCCCCTTTCCCTTCTTCAAGCACCGGAAACATCAGTAAATCACCAGCAAAAGAAAATAAATATATACTTATTACATCCTGCACGCTGCATATATTCACCTCCTTAACATATTGCACAGCCACGGTGCAAATGTGCAGTGCTGCACACGGGCAAAAACATGCCATGAAAAATGACAGCAGGGAAGGAGTGGGGGTGGGGTGCGGGTGTGTGTGTGTGTGTGTGTGTGTGGGGGGGGGGGGGGCGGGGGTACTGCGGCCCTGGGATATATGGTGCGGCGGAGCGGAGGAGAAATAATCATACCTCAGAGCGAGCGGCGGGGGGAAAAGGGAGATGGGAGGAGCAAGATGGAGACCAGACTCGGCACTATACAGCAGAGAAATGGAGCTCCCCTGTACACCAGCGCCGGCTCCCCCTGATTCCCCCAACCACGACAACGCAACACCGGAGCACCGAACAGCAAGGAGCCGTAGTAGAAAAGAGTCAAGCAGAAATACTAGAAATACATCCCTCTTGTACTCCATGGGAGCTCTGTGAGAGAGAGAGGTAAACACACAGAGAGAGAGAGAGAGAGAGAGAGAGAGAGAGAGAGAGAGAGAGAGAGAGAGAGAGAGAGAGAGAGAGAGAGAGAGAGAGAGAGAGAGAGAGAGAGAGAGAGAGAGACGTAGAGGCTGCTGTTTTTGAATAACGTGGATCTTGGCATTTCCAATGAAAAGAGAGGATTGCTCACAACCCCCCCCCCCCCCCCCTTATAAGAAACAAAGCAAATTACCACGCAAATGACAACAATGACATTGATCTGGCAGCTGGCTCCCTTCTTCGACTGTCTCTTATGAGAATACAAAACCAGCCCGCAGTACTCTCTTTGGCCATTGGGTGTCTCTCTTTCACTGTGCAAGGCTGAGGCGCTCTCCCTCACTAAGTGGGGCCCCTCCCCTCCTGAACTCCCATCTCCACATAATATATACACCATCATTTGAAAATGGCAGCTTTTTGAAAATTCACCTTGATTATCAGACATTAAAAGTGACTTCTCCAGCGCTGAGTGTCTGGCTAGGGGGATGGCTGCAGACAGCAGAACAATGCAGCAGGCTGGGTATTAATGCCTGGCTGTGGTGTGCAGGGAGGAGAGAGGAGCCAGCCCTTTGTTCTCTCCTACAGCCAATTATTTTTAACGTGTGCCTCTTTTCACAACAACAAGAGAGAATTTAATTTTAATGCACTCTGGTAAAAAAAAGAAAGAAAAAAAGAGTAGGGACTAGCATTAGTGGTTAAGAATTAAGTATATATGACTGCATCCCTGTAGGAGGTATACATAAATGACAGGGACAACCCAAACATACACGGCATGAAAGCCTGCATGCAAAACGCCTGAAAGACACCCATACCAAATCTTAGCATTGGTAAGAAAGACACCAAAATGAAGCCAGTGTGATTTAGTAACACAAGGTTATGGTACAGTACATCGACAGTGGTGGGGCACACAGTGAAATGTACGCGCACAAGACACAGTGATAAGCAAACACACTACAAAAATAGCTAGGATTCCTGATCAAATGGCATGAAAAATAAAATACTGAGCTCTCTGTTGGTAGGTATGCGGCCAAATATTTTTCTAATTGGACGAGCACTTTATCTTGCTGTCAGAGACGCAGTAAAAAGCCGTGCTGTTCCCAGAAGGAGAGGAGCACCGCTTGCTGGCCTTTTATTAGTGCTGGAGCTCTGATATATGCCTCTACTCCAGGCTTTCATCAAGAACCTGCACCAGGCGCGCACACGCGCACACACACACACACACACACACACACACACACACACACACACACACACACACACACACACACACACACACACACACACACACACACACACACACACACACACACACACACACACACACACACACACACACACACACACACACACGCACAGACTTAGGGCTGGGCTGTTACACACTAGCTGCACCTACATCCTGACAAGCCACTGTTACCCAGTCCAGCTAGCTGCCTTAGTATCTACAATAAACATACCGTGACTATTTACAAGAACAGCCAGCATAAAACAAGAAAACACAACAACAACAACAACTCCTCAAGTTTAGCCAAACAAAGCACAATAAATCAATGATTTTCCTATAGTAACAAGCCTAAAATACTCTATTTTATTAAGAAGCAAACATTAATTTCTCACTTTGACAGTGCATCACATGTAATGCCACAACATGCAAATAAATTCATATCAAAGTACATACACAGTAAAATCCTCGGTTTTACTTTAACTCAGAGAGTGTAAACATGTTTACAGGTCCATTTGGATCAATGTTTACCCTCTATAAAAGTTAAATTCACATTTTACTTTGTAACAACAGTGTAGTGCAGGGAGCAGACAAAAGCCTCCACACAGGCATACAAGGTGGTAAAGTAACACCGGCCACCTGTCAAACATGGGTACATTTCGGCTGTGCCTGCCAAGTTTGTCTACACTGACAGCCATTGGCGCTTGTTCGACTCTTAAATGAAGATAAAAGTGCCTTGTAAACTTCTCTAAAAATCACTGTGTTCAATTGACAAAATAATAATGTACTTGTTTTCAGTGGTTATGTTTATCATGTTTGCCCCACTCATTAATAATTAACCAATCATTATCTGTGGTTATCAAAACGTGCAGTTACTAGGTGTGCCAAATGCTAAAACAAATATCTGTTTCCTGTCCTATGACCTCCAAGTCCAAAGAGTAGCACACAATGGCTAGTGTACCAGGAGCAGTAGCACACAGTAAAGTTCTCAGTTCATTTAACTGCGAGCGTGTCTGGTAGTGCAATGTAAAAAACCCAATATTAAGGGGATTTTACTGTGCACTAACAGTTGCAGCTCTGCAGTAGTTGTCTTTGTGCTCTTGCTGGTGAAAGGATTTAGCCACTAGGCAAAGAGAAAAGATTTATAAAAACACCACCATTTACTCTATACTATTGAAAATAGATGATCGACAAGCTCCGAACACGTTGCAGTGCGATGTTTTGTGAGTTTATAGATCGGTTATTTTCAGGACAGGACAACATTGTACAACAAAATATAAATCAGGCATTAACAAACCTATACACACACCAGCAGTTAACCCAGATTGCAGACACACTTAAACAGTCTGACAGAGATGCAGACACAAATACACACACACACACACACACACACACACACACACACACACACACACACACACACACACACACACACACACACACACACACACACACACACACACACACACACACACACACACTCGCACACAGACTTACACCCCCCCCCTCCAACATACACGCAATCTAATAGTCCTTGGGCAGACAACTAGCTGCTTGTGTGCAAGACCAGCTCTGCAGCACGGCAAAAGCAATTCTCTGGAGATGGTGAAATTAAAGGGCAGAATCCAGCCTGTTTATGGTTCTCACTCTCTTCTCCTCTCAATCAAATGTTTTATTAGCAATCATTTGGTCCTAAAAGTCATGTAGCAGGGCGGGAGTCAGTGTGATGACAGCAGTCGATGGACGGGAGAGACCATTTGGGTTTGTACCACTCCCAATTATTTACCCCTGGAGCTGGGGGTCTGTGAGAGGGGGCTCTAATTAACCCCCAGGAAGCCATGTTTAGGACACCCACCCACCCCCACCCCCCCCCCCCCCCCACACACACACACACACACACACACACACACACCTCTGTCAGGTACCACTCTTTACTTTTTTTCCCCAAAAGGACTGTGTGTGTGTGTGTGTGTGTGTGTGTGCGTGTGCGTGTGCGTGTGCGTGCGTGCGTGCGTGCGTGCGTGCGTGCGTGCGTGCGTGCGTGCGTGCGTGCGTGCAGACTGAGTGCTGAATAGCAGCTGACCATATAGAACAGTTACTGAAAAACAAAATGTGTTGTAAAATGATATCAACAAAGGGCATACACAGAGAGAGATGCAAAATATAATGCATTTTCAGGACAGACAAAAAGCTGTGGCTACTCCTTGGGGTAATTCAGTGACAGAAGTGAGAGGTGAAAAAGAAGAGTAAAGAAGAAAGTATTTTCTATTGGGTGTTATGGATAGCAGGTCAGCTTGCAGTTGTATAGTGTATGTTCACCTAGCTGTGGTTGGTGAGTAAATATGACTGGAATACTGTACCTGCTGAATGAGACAGCTATGCTGGGCTTTCAGGATGGACAACTCTGCATGCAGCTCCTCTGTCTGGGGAGAGAGAGAGAGAGAGAGAGAGAGAGAGAGAGAGAGAGAGAGAGAGAGAGAGAGAGAGAGAGAGAGAGAGAGAGAGAGAGAGAGAGAGAGAGAGAGAGAGAGAGAGAAGAGAGAGAGAGAGAGAGAGAGAGAGAGAGAGAGAGAGAGAGAGAGAGACAGACAGACAGACAGACAGACAGACAGACAGACAGACAGACAGACAGACAGACACAGAGAGACAGACAGTGAGAGAGAGACAGGGAAAGAGAGAGACAGAAAATACAGAGAGAAAGAAGGAGAGATACAGAGCCAGAGGGAGCAGGAGAGAGAGAGAGCGAGAGAGAGCGAGATGGAGAGACAGAGAGAGGTACAGGCAGACGGAGAGAGGCAGAGATAGAGATAGAGAGACAGAAAGAGACAAAGAGACAGAGCAAGGGAGACAGGGAGAGACAGGGAGAGATACAGAGACAGAGTGAAAGAGAGAGGGAGAGAGTTTTGATGACAGAGCTTGTATTCAGTTAGGTAACATCTCCCAGTGACTGTTTGCATGATATGATATGATAATATGATACTAATGTTGATGTGAATGCCCACGTGCACATGCACGTGCCATTGTCCCCCCTGCATATTGTCTCATTGAAGCGGCCCTCATTGCTCTCCTCTCCTCTGGTGTCTGGGAGCGGTAATCTGTTCCTGAGCCAGCGCTGCTGGGATTAAGCAGCGGCTGGAGATAGGATGTATGCGTCATTAAAGCAGAGAGCACGGCGTTTCAGAGACGAGAGAGAGACAAAGTCAACAAAGGTGACACGGAGAGAGGAGCAGATGAATAACACATATCACATATACGCACGAACGTGAGCACGACCACACAAACCCGCGGACATACCCTCACGCACACGCATGTATGAACCCATGTGCACACAAAAAAAACAACCCACGTGTGGTGTGTGTGCGCGCGCACACGCACGCACGCACCCACCCACCCACGCACGCACGCACGCACGCACGCACGCACGCACGTACGCACGCACGCACGCACGCACGCACGCACGCACGCACGCACGCACGCACGCACGCACGCACGCACGCACGCACACACACACACACACACACACACACACACACACACACACACACACACACACACACACACACACACACACACACACACACACACACACACACACTTCTCTACTCTGGTGTATATATACAATATAATTTCCTGTACCTCCAGTGAATAAGAATAATGCAGTGTTGCTGTAATAAACGTCTGAGGTCTTTTACAAAGCTGCGGCAGTAAAGGATACAAGACAATGTACAGTATAGAAGGCATTCTTGTGGGCAGGCCAGCGGGGTGTGTGGGCTCAGAATACTGAAATAAAGGCACTGCGTGTTTGCTGAGCACTGCAGGAAATGTGCCATTCTTTTACCACCTCATATGAAAGACATTGGATCTCTCGACGTCTTTTGTCAAACGAGAGGGTTGTGTGTACGAAACCACCGCAGCCACAATGCCGGCTTTGCCATAGCCACAACCTCACATGGTATTACACAGCAACTTGAGTGCACAAACACAGTAAAATCCTCAGTGGTCATTTAACACTCAGCGTGTACAAATGTAACCAAAATTAACCATTTGGTTACATTTGTACACTCTCGTTGTTACAAATGGATAAATGAACACTCAGGATTGTACTGTGTAGAACATTTAATTCTCCATCTGAGGTCGAAATGATTTGGACATAATAGTCTCCAATTCAACAAAGGTCCAGTGAAATAATTACATAGGAATGGAGGCAGCTCTTTAGCTCTGTCAACTATTGCTCAATATGATATGGCACAAAAATGCAACATAATATTTTGACCACAAAGTTTGCCGAGTAGCTGAAGCCATGAGATGAATTAACTCTTGGTCAAACGACCTCAATGACATGAATGGATCCAAACAACTCCCTATCTCACGATAGTACTGAGTGACTTAATGAACGAGCTGATCTGAACAGTAAAATGACAAAGTCATCAAAAAGATGAGTGAATTTTAGCATACTTCATTCAAGACAACTAGTCTGGCTAACATCGACTGTGTTGTACAACGAGATGTACCCCTCTGAATGCAGTCCAGAGTAACATTAGCCTTGCCTGACATGACAGACTAAATGTGTACTATCTGCCAGAGCAAATTATTTCACTCTTGCAGATCAATCTGGTTTCCAGGCTAACGTTAGCCAGGCTACAACACCAATTCACCACGCTGTGGTCAGCCAGTCTTCCACCACCTAACCATACCTCACGGACCATTCACCACGGACGAGTACCGGAGGGCCAAAGCTACCATCAAGTGTCGCAAGGGCTGTGAGGAGGATGGAGGGACACCCGAGGTTCTGAAGTACGTGCCTGTAGATGAGGATGTCCTGGACTTTATCAACCAAGCAAACATGCCTTGTGAGCTACCCGAGCTGTTGTGTACAACGATCATTGTTCTGAGGCCATCATCAGTTGACCTCACCAAGATGGACAATTACCTAGGCATCAGCCTGAGCTCATTGTCACCAAGACATCTAACCGGATGATCCTCAACAGTATCTGACCCTCTGCTGAGAAACTCACAGAATGGCCTTTCCAGAGTGCACAACAGTCATGCAGATAGTGACTCTGAGGTGGATACTGGAAAGCATCAGGGAGTGGGACCTGTTAGCGGTGGTCACCTTCATTGACTTCAAAAAAGCTTTTGAAACAATACACCAGGGGAAACTCATGAACATTCTCTGGGCCTATGGTGTTCCTCAGAAGATGGTGAAAATGACAGCGGCAAGCTATAGTCAGACTTGAGCCAAGGTTCTGAACCACTGATGATGAGACTAAAGAGTTTGAGATACTCGTAAGCATCCTACAGGGTGATACCCTAACCCCCTTCCTGAGAATTGTGATGATGGACCGTGCCCTTAGACTCTCCATCAGTGGCAAAGAGGATACACTGGGTTTCACGCTGATCCCAGTCTGCGATTACATCCAATCACGATGACCGACCTTGACTATGCAGATGCCATTGCCCTGGTCTTGGCCCGGACACAGCAGAGAAAGGAAGGACGACTACTGCCAGTAAAAATGGAGAGCAGGACGATCGGCCTCAAGCTCGATGACAAGAAAACAAAAAAACGGCATTCAACACAGAGGACAGAACCATTGCTACTGCCAGCGTGACGGTGCTCAAGGTAGTCGTGGACTTAAAATATCTCGGTGCCTGGACTGCCTTGACGGAACAGGATCTGAAGGTCCGGAGGGCATTTGCCTGGAATTCCTTGTATGGGATGAGGAGAGTGTGGAAATCAGAGATGGGAGAAGACCTCAAGAGGCGGCTGTTCTTGGCTACAGCAGAATCAGTACTGTGGTATGGGGCCGAGACAGACATGGACGCCCACAGTACAGCAGGAAAAGGCCCTTGATAGCGTCTACACCACAATGCAACGAATGACACTTGATGTCACATGGGAGGACTACATCAGAAACGTAGACCTTTATGGGGGGCCTCCTGCGGGTCATGGACTCAGTGAGAGAAGGATGAGGCTGAATTGGCATTAGGTACCCTGAACTAATGACTAGCCCAATGACACTGGGAGCCAACCCAATTAAGGCACAACTACGAGGGAAAGGGGACGCACCACCTACATGGACACACTGCTTCGTGACAGTGGAGCCAGCAATACTGCAGAGCTCCGGACCCTACTGCTGGACAGTAGAGGTCGGCGACCCAGGAGTCCCGAGTTGGTGTCGGCTGTCTAGTCCACACCCTCGCATCGCAGCATGGTCGGCATTACACAAAACAAGTGTCCTTATACCGTATATACTTTAGCTGAGTGCACGAGTGCATCCGGTTGAGCAGTTGTTCTCTCACCTTCCTCTTAGCATCCCGTGCCCTCTCCTGGCACTCGGTGGCCTGGGTACGGCTCTGTGCCAGCTGGGCCTCCAGTTCCTCATGTCTGTGGTCAACCTGGGCTGCACTCTGCAGAGAAGACACCTCCACTGTCAGCCTCTCCACCTGTACACACAAATGTACATAATATTACACATGTAAATAAACAGATGTAAGCGTCAAATGCACACACGCACGCACGCGCTCACACACGCACACACGCAGACACACACACACACACACACACACACACACACACACACACACACACACACACACACACACACACACACACACACACACACACACACACACACACACACACACACACACACACACACTGGGCAATGCAAGATCTCTAACACAGTTAGGACATTTAGAGGCTATCTCCCTCTGTTACTCCAGGGACAAGTACAGAAGACCAATCTTATTGTGACCCAACCCTAACATTGGACAGGAATCCATGGCAACAGGGTCAGTGTGGCTCCCATTCCCCTCCCATTATCCATCCTCATTCCCAGGACTGTAAGATCCCATATTCAGCCACAGGCATATCTATATGTTTAACTCCATATGCCCCTATTCTCTATAGGGACAGGCCAGCTTCCTGAATGGGAATGGCTGTCTTCCCAGGTTAATGGAGAAGGAGCAGAAATGGGATGGGATAACTGGAACCGTGATGGGCGTGCATATATACTGTACTGTATACAAGAGGATATTATGTACAGTATATGCAAGCACAGGCATGTGCCCACACAAACATGCATGCACATGAACATTACTGTATACTATATCATGTACTAACTGGTGTTGACGCAGATCCATGGAAATTAAGAAGAACTACATAAATAAGTACCAGTTACCCAAGCACATATTCATCGCTGATAGTCCAATATGCAAACCCAATTGGCACAGAACAGGGAAAACCCAATGACAGACGAGGACTTAGTATCATGATAATGTTATGTGCTACAGTACAGTATATTCAGTCCTACTGTATATGAATCAGCTTGACATGTGTGTGCTTTGTGTGCAATGCATTGCTTGGATGGACGGACGTATCGACCCTTGTGAGTGTGGGTGTGTTGAATGTTACTTGGACTAGTAATGTATAGAGGTATGTTTGTCAGTGCGCATGTGGACTTTCGTGGTGAATTCTGAAAGCCAGGCTATATATCTGCTCCTGCTTGCATCCCATGAGTGCCTCATTCTCTCGCTCCACCTGCACAAGGCACCATTTGACCTTGTCCAGCTGAGCCAGGAAAGAGAGAAAGGTAGTGAAGAGATGGCAGCATACCATGGAACAATAAAACACACACTATCATCTCACACGTACGTACATTTGCAGAAATGCATTCAAGACATTGGCAATGTCTCTTTCAGAGACCTGCCTCACTGTCTGATTAGCCACTGACCTTCAAAGGCAACGGTTTTGTATAGAGGTACCTGAATCTGATTGAGAGGGGCTTCCAAGGCAACAGCCATGAACTTGAACTTTTATGAGGCTTATTTGGCCTCCAGACGGCTGAATGTCAGCACTGTAGGAGGCATCCATTTACGCAACTCTTTGTACACGTTGAGTTATGTGACATGTTTCTTAAATGTGTTTATTGAAATTATTCAATAAAGAATTTACAAAATATGTATACATGCTAACCTGTGAAGAGATGCCCTCTTGCCTTTGATTGCTGCCTTAGCAAACTGTATTTAACATACCTCTTACACATTGTAAGAATACATTGCTTAATTCTATCACAGCACTTCTATTCCATCATGCAGTACAGCATCACAAAGTAACTTCTTCAAGGTTGCAAAACTGATATATAACTAATTATTTAAAACTTGTGCAAACAAAGTGTATACACATACACACGTGCACACACGCGCGCACACACGCACACACACACACACACACACACACACACACACACACACACACACACACACACACACACACACACACACACACACACACACACACACACACACACACACAGTATATACACTGCATATGTATAGTTTATGCACAATTACAAAAATGGATAAACATGATACTGTAATAACAACATTCTAATACATCATGACAACTGAAAGGCACACTAACAAGTTTTTAGTTTGTGAAGGATGCAATTACGATGCAATGCATAATTGGAAGCATGGAAATGAATGGTTAGTCAGAAGGAATTGATTGGATGAAGAAAGGAAGGATGAAAGGGACAGTGTACAGTACAGTGTAGCAAAGGTACTGCAGAGCACTGGAGAGCCAGTCTCAGAAAATAAGCAGCAAATGGTGCAGTCAGTGATACTGAGAGCGTGCAAGCGAGTCATGACACCTCAGGTTGTGATTCAGCTCTGTGGACAGACTCTGCCTAAAGACATAGCAACAGGTGACACAGACACCGTCAGTCAGCAAGGTGTGCAATTCCCATTGGTCAGTTCTCTAATGGAGCTGGCAGAAGGTATTATTCTTAAGACAATCTCCAACAGCCCATTCATCACTCATCTGTGTGGCATGTATTTGTCTCGCCAAGCTATCTGAATAATTAGCTGATTGCCATGATGAACGTTTATTGTCTGTCTACTCTACTGTACTACTCACACAGTGCATACATAGTTAAAGCTCTATAGCAGCTCAGTAAAATCCTCAGTGTTCATTTAACTCAGAGAGTATAATAATTAATTCCATTCTCAAATGCTTTTCCAATGTCTGTGCTGCCTTTTTATAGCATCACACATTCAAATACGTATCTTCCTGCTTGTCTGATAATCCCTTCTAGTCATAATTATCTACAGTAAAATATTTTATAGCATGATACTGTATGAATCAACTTTAAAC
This sequence comes from Gymnoscopelus microlampas, assembly GCF_963454915.1. NCBI lineage: Eukaryota > Metazoa > Chordata > Actinopteri > Myctophiformes > Myctophidae > Gymnoscopelus > Gymnoscopelus microlampas. The sequence continues at coordinate 29,055,759 of NC_139962.1, forward strand.
AATGCAGTCAAAAATATGAGATGAACAAATTAAGAGTTTAGCCCTCCCATCTGGCTAGAGACAGGGTAGAGACACAAAGCAAGAGCTAAGGCCTGTTGGCAGATCCTGGGGCTGCCAGTGAGTACTGTACCTGAGCGTGCAGATCCGGGGCCTGCTGGGACTGACTCTGGAGCCGCTTCTGGAGTTGCTGGACACAGCACTCTGTCCTCTGGAGCTCCAGCTGTGTCTCCTGCCGTTCAGTCTGCAGCTGAGAGATCCTCTGTTCCTGGAGGTCCAGCTATTGAACCACAAGAGAAGGCAGGGCAGCAATAGGAGGAGAAAATCAATCAGTACAATCCTATCCGCTTTTTGCTCAGCCGAACTGACTGCTAGTAAAGCTAGGAGGCACCGTGGCGTCCCTGCCGAACAGATACAAGCCACCCAGGACCTTTTCTCCCAGGCCTGGCAGTTTATCTGCCTATACAGACTGTTTTAAACATTTTGTTTAACAGTTGTTTAAACAGTTTGCCATTTTCAATGGAAAAACACTTCATGGCTACAGAGAAGCCATGTTTTATTTTAAATTATAGCAATACGTCAAGAATGTTCAACAAAGTCTAGCTTTCAATTTTACCAAGATTTCCCAGAAACACAACAAACAAAAAAGAAAGAAAAAGAAAGAAAGAAAATCTATCATTTTCATTATGTGCATTAAAAACAAACTTAACCAGAAATGAACAAATATGTATTAACATCAACATCAATAACATCAGATCATATAATGTCAGTAAACATTTGCCAGTAGTAGCTCTGGAATTTCCAGTAATCCCATTACAGACTGGGACCAGTGGTGGCCTGGCCAGTGTGCACACACCAACAACAACAAACTAACTAATTAACACCATGCCATGCCTTGCTAAATCATAAGAGGAGGAGTTGGGGGGCACGATGAGAGAGAAATGAGAGAGAGAGAGAGAGAGAGAGAGAGAGAGAGAGAGAGAGAGAGAGAGAGATAGAGTGAGAGAGAGAGAGAGAGAGAGGGGAGCGAAAGCGAGAGAACGAGAAGAGGAGGGAGCTCTGGAAGAAGGAAAGGAAGACAGAAAAGGAAGAGGAACGGACCTAGGTACTGGTCCATTTGGACAGGGGCTGTAGTCCAGTCAGTGTGCCTGATGCGGCTGCATCGTCATCATCATTATCATCATCATCATCATCATCATAGTATAGGAAAGATAACCAGGCAACATGGAGACCCTGACACATCCCAGGACAGGTCTCCAATCAAACATCTGCATATGGGCAAACATTCCGTGCGTCCAATAAAGCCAATAACGAAACAAAACCCAGGTTTACTTCCATCCTTGCACTCGTTATAAAAGCATAATTGCGGCGTCCTCGTCCATTTTTGTTTCTTCTTGGAACGTCAAATGAAAATGCCTGACGACTGCCTCATGAATTAAAAATAAAGATTATGCGGGAATGCATTTCACGGGATCCCCTAAAACGTGGCTCATCCTTTAGCACACTCTCTTTTCTGTGCGCGATCCACACCGATAACCCTGGTCTCGCTTTCTTTCACTCACAATCGCTCCCTCTCTCTCTCTGTTCTCCCCTCCTAAACTGATCAATACTTCATTTAAATCATGACATTAGCACACTACAACTGGAAATAAAATAGAGAGATGGAATACAAATGAGCTTCGTATGTTAAGCGACGTGATGACAGACATTTATATTTCAGGACTTAAACAGATCTTTTATATTTTTATCAAAATAACAAGAAAACAAAGACAGAAGTAAATGTAAGTGTGCAGGGAGGGGGGTTGTACTGCTATTTTGATTTCAGCTCCTGTGCATCACGCTGATCAATAGCACATTTAAATCCTGGCTGGGGAGAGCTATAGCTATCAGCGATATCTCCCCGTCATCAGACGAAAAGCAAACACGCTATCCCAATTATCATCTCAAATGACCGCCATCGAGGGGGCCACAAGTTGGATGCTGATGGAGGCATATTTCATATTTATTCAGCAGAATTTTCACATTAGCACCTGAGCGCATAATTGCTTAATATATATGCACTCGCACACTTTTTATCTATTCACGTAATTCACAATGAGCACAATCAATACCGCCCTCTCTGCACACTGCCCCGCGCTCGTATATACGTTTGCGTGAGATCATATAATAAGCTGTCCCTCCCACCCTCGCCCCCACCACCTTCAAAACGAACCCGGTTAATTTCCTAGCGCTCATTGGAATTGCGAAGCAAGAGTGACTGGCTAATCTTCCCGTTCGTCATTAATCCTGGATATTTACCTGAGCACTCTGGGAATCACGGGCCTGATGAGAGAGCAGGACGTCTCGCCGCAGCCTCTGGATGGTCTCGTCCCGCCGAGATAACTGGGGGGAGGGGGGTGCGCGTTGGGGATGGTGAGGGGGGGGGGGAGCCGATCAGGTCAGGTTTTTCCCGTCCCGAACACAACGGGCGAGCAGAACAGAGGCGAAGACAGGAGAGAGCAGAGAAAAGGAGGGGAGAACAGACTGTAAGACCCAACACTAAGGCGGGATGTGGAGAAACAGAGTCGAAGCGGATCACTCTGGGAACATGCACTTACATATAGCCTGGCGCCAATGTCAACCAATGAGCAATTAGGCAGACAAGAGTAAAGTTATTGATTGGGGGGGGGGGGGTTCAGGCTCTTTTTCTCAGGGCTAACTAGCCTGCCTAAGGTTGTGTGATGGCTGTGCGGCTGTAGACTGCAAGACAGGGGGAGTCAGTGGAAGAGGCAGGGGGAGGAAGGGCAGGGCAGGTTTTTCTCTCCACAGGCCTTGAGCTCTCGAGTTGGGCACTGGCCATTATCATTTAGGCTGCTATTGATCGCCGCAGGCTAAATAAGCCTGCATCCTGAGCAGTCACACACAGCAGCAAACACAATAACAAAGACGCGCGGGTGCATGCAAACGTCCAATCAGAGTGGCAGCATGGCAGGCAAACAGCTAATGTTACTCATACACTGCCAATACTTGAGCATCTTGTAGCATATTATGGGTTAATGGGAAGATCATGGGAAGTGCTATACTGTAGATTTAGCTCCTAAAGTCTTGCAGAATATGCAATGGCATTGCAGTTTAGCCACATCTGCGAGATCTGCTTATTGACGTTAAATATAATTGCACTTAGTAGTACACGATACCATCAAGAAAACCGAATGCTTTTACATTGATATGAAACATTTCACAGGCCTTATATTTAAGATGATATGGTATATGAATACCGTAGATCAAGGTAATTATAGTTTTGCATTTTTCGTTAGTTTTTATTCGATCTTTTTTTGTTTGTTTTAGATTTCAGTTTAGTTTTAATACGTTTTTAAAGTTGGTTTGCTAGGCTTACTTTTAGTTTAGTTTTGATAAGTTTTAATGTTGGTTTTAGTTCTTTAATGCAATTTGGGGTAATCAGGGGCGAGATTCAAAAAGGTATGAAAAATAGGTAGAATAGCCGATCTACAGGCTATTTTCTCTATTTTGGAAGATATTTTAGCTGATTTCATATCCACCCAAAATATTAGACTTCTGTTGACAAAGACTAAACTATGATTTTAGTTAGTTTTGTAAACACACAATGCAGTTTCAGTAAGTTATCGTTTTTTTGTAATGCCTGTTATTTTTTATTCATTTCAGTTAACTAAAATCTTTTTGGGTTTTTCTCCCTGATTGCAGTTTTCATGCAATGGATGAGTGTCAAGTGATTATTACCTCAACCTTAAGCTCATCAATGCCTCTGGTTGCTTCAGGATGTAAAACTGGATGTGACACATTTGGTTCACCACTTCCCTGGACATAAACAAAAAAGCAAAAATAAATGGTTTGTTAGAGCTAGACTCATTGCAAGATCTCCAAGATCACAGTAATTCATGGACAGATATAAAAAAAGAAAGGCAGCACATGTAATCATGGAAATAAAACAAGGTAATTGATGTTTGACATGAGGTACAAAGAGTAGAAAATCCTAGTGAACAGCTCACAAACTGAGGAAGATGCAAACACAAAACATGTTAAAACATTAGCAGAGATTATTCCCACTTTCCATGTCTTATATTACAATAGAGCTATACAATAACCTGGATGGAAGGCACAGAAAATCTCCACCCACTCATTTCAATGAAAGTTGCTCACCCAGCGCAAGTATCTCTGTTGTGGCCTTCTGAGCCAATATACAGTAGCATGCGAGGTTTGAGGCCATGGAGCACGCGCATTAGTGTCCTTAATGGTGCATTCCCACCAAAAGCGACAACAAGCAACAAGCAAGTGACCTGCTATTCATTTCCAATGGGTAATGGCTACACTGAGCGACTTGGAATGTTGTGACGCCTGGCCACAACTTCGCAGTTTTTGGCGACCACGGGCGACAAACGAAAGCTAAAAACATTTTGCGTTATACAAATGAGCAGCAACTGGTTTCAGGGGACAGCGAGCGACGGCCAGATGTGTTTGTAAAGTCATTTTTTTATTCATACTGTACTGTAGGTGAACAGCTTCTGAATTTTGTTTACAAAATGTTAAACTAGCTGTTGCAAATGTGAAATGAATGAATATTGAATTTCTAACCTGAAATGTTATGAGAAGCTACAGTATTTCTGGTACTACCATATACTGGAGGTGAAATATAGATTGTTTACAGAGAAACCTACTTCAGAACCACCAGGGACACGTCAGCACCACTGGCTGCTGTAAGCAGAGCTCTCCTCCCCCAGGGACACCCGGAGCTCAGTGTACCACAACTCCACTAGTATCAATTTTGAATTATAAAAAGCTGATAGAAAACACACATCACCTGTTGGGGTGCTGGGTTATGATAGGATCATGAAAAAGACAATATAGAGAATAGAATCTCACACAATCCGTGTATGAAATGTATACTGGAGCATAATTTCGATTAATAATGATAATGAATAATGATGTTCGATGAATAATTATGACATATGGTCACTAATTCCACAGTTTATTCATACGGTAGGCAAACTTGTAACAGAACATGCATAGCCTACCTGTATATATACATGTATACAATACATGTATATATACCTGTGTATACATGTATACAATACATAGGATGCAATGTAGCCTATGCTTTGACAGCAGGGAATATTAGAATAACCCTACTCACACGGCATGCTAATAATGTGAATGAAAAAAATATTGCCTCTACATACAGTATTTCTCGCTCATCAGGGGAAAAAATTGGTTGTCGTACTTAATATGTATTTAATATCGCTTCCACACAAGCTCCTCAGTTCTCCACTCCAAAAATAAAGCTGGATGCAATGACTAAGTAATTCACTCCCCTGTCGTCGCTTTTGGTGTGAGTGCTTTTTAGGTTTTGGCGACCACGACTTGGCGACACACAGTGACAAAATCACTTTACGGTGTGGCTCCTAGGAGGCAAGTCTAGGTCCGTCTTCTTTTTTCTTTCGTCTATCATCGTTGAATGTCCAACACAGTGTTGTGTAGCCACGCCCTAGTCTCTGGTCCCACTTGGAAGAAGCCGGCCTCTGAAGGTGGTCTGTTCAGGGGACAGGTGGTGATTATGTGTTTTGCAGTCTGCTCAGGCTCGCCACACTTGCATGCTGCACTGTCTGCCAAGCCCCACTTCTTCCTAGTTGACTTGAAGCAACCGACCCCAGTACGCAGGCAGCAGAGTCCATTGCCGGCGTGGTAGATCTTCTCCTATGATGCCATCTCCCGGGTCACTGATGTAGTGGTGGATATGTGAGGTCCTCAGAGACAGAACGGAGCATCTTTTGTGACGCCTGCCTGTGTCTGTCTGTCTGTCTGTCTGTCTGTCTATCCAAGGCTAATGTCGCAAACCACTGCACCAAATGTCTTGTGGGTAGTAGGGCAAGAAAGTAACTGCATTTTCTCACATAATGAATCATTTCTTTACTTTATTTTACAGTGGTTGTCAATGGATGTCTGATTAGGCTCAAACTTTTCCCAAATATGGAGAAGACTGACATCATAGTACTGATTTCATAAATAAGTCCGAGATCCACATGGAAGCCACTTCATTTTAGACCCCACTTGTGCGTCACTTGTAATAGACCGATTCCTGCTGCTCACACACTCACACATAATTTATATGCAGAGATTTCACACATTTATAGTAGGATCATGTTTTTTTGTTAGTCTTTTTTAAAGATATTTTCGGGGCTTTTCTGTCTTTATTGGATAGTGCAGTGGAACAGTGACAGGAAACAGGGAAAGAGAGACGGGGAGTGACACGCAGCAAAGGTAGTCAGGCTCGGGGATCGAACCCATGACTCGCTGTCAGCCTGCATTAGAGTCTATATGTGGCATGTGCCTTAGGCCATCGGCACCCAGGATCATGTTGCTTTGTGTGACATGCTGATGAAGTGTTATTTATTTATGTTGAATTTTCATTATGCAGCGATTAACATATCAGTACGACTTGCTAAACTAGCTGTCACTTGTATACTAGGCAACATAGCATAGTGTCTTATGGTGCTTTATAATGACTGTGAGCAGCGAAGGTCTAGACTGCCTTTTTATTGTGATTGACAGAACGCCAAGGTAAATAAATGGCTGCTGCCAACAGCATTGAAGATTTGGGCAAATTTTTAAACTAAAAGCAGACAAATTCACATCGCTATAGTTGGCGCTGTGATCCATCCTTCACTCATCGCTGGATGGACTGGGTTGCTCTCTAGCGGAGCTAGTATGACGTCACAGCTACCACATAGGCCGACAGACAGAATAGAGCAAGAATTATATATTTTTTGAATAAATAATATATTAAGTTTGAGTAGGAGTGGTGTTACTATACTTTGCTTTTTGGGGGGGTATTTTTTTTGTTTCCCACGCAGAAGACCCAGGTTTGAATCCTGGGTGTTACATTTGTTGCCCAATTTGAGGAGGCATTTGCCCATGTCACCTATAGTATAGGAGCCATCCTTGCCAAGTCAGTTGCATCTTCACCTGTATAAATCAAGGTCATTGTTACATTGCACAGTGATAGGGCACCACCATCAGTGATTCAGTACAATGGCAGGCACATTAGGAGAGGTACTGTTTGAAACATGGTCAGGGACTATGTATATACTGTATAGTATATACTGTATACTGTATAGTGTATACAAATACATACTGTAGCTGTCTATGATGTTCTTTATTCTGAGAGAATCGACCAGATTATAATGTTTATTATCTGTGTCTGAACAGAATGTTCTGTACAGAAATGTGACTGAATCAACTAGCAGTTATACAGTATAGAAAGGCAATGTTTTGTCTCCCTTTTCTGTGGTTTATGCTTTTTATACTGTATACAGTCCCTATTCTTTGGCATGTTGGAAAATCAATTCTGATATTTCCAAAGAGAGAGACACAATAATGAAAGGACAGATAAAAAAAAAACCTCTCCAAGGTGATTGCTCATTCCTTGCAGCTTCAAATGGCTCGGCAGCAGAAGGACACCTTTAATATTCGGACTTTTCACGTCACTCTAGGCTAAATCCCTAGCAACCACCATAGCAACACACTCTGACTTCAACGTGAAATGCATGGCAAATTCCCTCCTGCCATCAAGCAGAGGAGGGAGGGATGGGGAAGGAAGAAAAAAAATTAAAGTGGATACAAGAAGCAGACACGCCACACAAATGCTCATTTCAATAATCACACTTGAACATCTTTGTGACATGTGCGAGCCCAAGAAGATGCACTTACAGGACGAAAAACATGCATCTGGGACAACAGCAGAATGACGCATGCAAAATGCTGAAAAAGGTGCAATTGTGATACACAAAGATACATTTGTAAGGTTCTCCTGCTGCACTGTCTGTCTTCTCATGGAAGCCAAAGAGACAATAGCCAATCTATATATCATCTGGGAAGATATAGGGGAAATATGTTTGCCTAAGCAGTTGTGGGTGCGTATGTAAGTTTGCGTGACAGCATGCATGTATGCAAGTACCATCAGGGCCATGCTTGTGAATGGAGCCTGGGTGGCGTGGACAAGAGCAGGTGGGTGCACATCTGTGCCTCTAACCTCCTCAGAACCTCCATAGTGATTTCCTGTACCACAGTAATGACCCTTTAAGTACGCCTCTTCCGTCTGAAGCTCGGGGTACCCTCACATCTGGTTTACTCATCAGGAAGATTTTTGCTCGCAGAAGCTGATGAGTCCGGTCAAACTTCGTTAAGTTTAAGGCTGCAGTCCAGTGGTCCCTGGTGACACACTACATGGAACAAAGCTCTCGCCTGGCAGAGACTGGTGGGGTCACAAATTCACAATGGTCTTTTACTGCCTCATTTGATGTCTCCTTACCCCCCCCCCCCCCCCCCCCCCCCCGCCCATTCCTATACTTCCCAATCTCAGTTTAACTACGAGGGTCCAAAATATGGAATTCTCTGCCATTACATTGTTTGGATATGTCTAACCAACCAATATTTTCCATATGGGCTGACTATATAAGCTGGGTCCAAACCAATATTGTCCAATAAATCCAAAGGCCTAATATTTTCTTGTCATCATTTGTGTGTATATTCTTTACTTTTCTTGTCTTATGAAAACTCTAAATCACATCACATGAGTGTATAATCTTAATCTGTTAGTAATAGTGTTGTGTATACTTGCATGTATTGAATAGTGAATTAATATTCTTGTGCGACGTGTGCGCGCGTGCGTGTGTGTGCGCGCGCATGCGTGCGTGCCAGTGTTATGATTGATTCTTAGATTTGTGTAATAGATAGGTATTTACAGGGTGAATTGTTGTAAAGCACATGCTAAACTATGTCTCTGTTGGAATATGTCTCATACATATTTAAACTGTGTAGACATGGCTGTAATTATTTCCTATATTAAGCTGCCAAAAGAATGCAATTTTCAAGCCCCCTGGTGGATTTCATTTGTCAATTCTCCTTCACTTTCACTTGCTAATTATATACTGTAACCTTTTTTTAATGTTGTATATGTGAAAATAAAGAAACGGTTTGATTTGCTGGAAGCTTCGATTCTGAGCAAAACACCTAACTTAATTTATATTCTATCACATATTCTCAACAAGTTTAAGTTGTTCCTGGATGGGAGAAAGGGTAAGTAGCACTAGAAGCAGTGTCGCAATGTTAGTTTGGAACGTGATCAACCCAGCTGCGTAACAAGACACAAAATGATAACTGCAGCAGCTAGCATGGGGCGCATGGATGGCAAGACAGCAAAGCTAACATTAGAAGTGATCCTCCATGAGATAAGGAAATTGAAAGAGGAGCTAGTCCGGAAAATTTCTGAAAAGGCAGAAACAAAAGCCAACTGAGATCAGAAATCAGTGTGCTCTTTCTTTCGTTCTTTCTTTCTTTCTGTCTCTCTCTCTCTCTTTCTGCGGACAGCTCCGCAATTTATTGTCTCAGGCCGAAGACGTGACAGAGACTATGTTTTGCACCCTGTCCGTCCGTTCGTATGTGCCCGACTGTGGACAGCTAATCTCTGGCACCGTTGGCCCGATCGACATGAAACTGTGCACAACACTCTCTGGATGCTAGAGCAGAACCTCTGCCCCGAATGTTTGACATGGGCCTGTTATAGCGCCACCAGGGGGCTGATTTTTGCAAGACTTTTTTTTTTTTACATTACTCCTACAGAGTTTGTCCAAACATCACACAAAACTGTACACAGTATCTCTATAGCCATTAAACGAAACAGGTCTTTCAGATTTTTCATATTCCATTAAGATTGGCTTCCAAAGTTTGCACGTTTTGAACAAAATGCCTCAAATCATGAACACAGCGTGCGATTGCCGTGAAACTTTGCACGAACATTCCCACTAGGCAGGGAAGAAATGCCACCCTTTTCACATTGTCCTGTTATAGCGCCACCAGGAGGCAGATTTCGGCAACACAAATATTACTCCTACAGATTTTGTCCAAACATTACGCAAATTGGCACACATTATCTCTATAGTCATGTGATCAAGACGGATCTGTCCAATTTTTCATATGCCATCCTTGCCGAATTCCGAACATTTCTGGCCCACAATAACCAACCTGACCTAGCGGAGACCTGTGCTCCGAGGAGCACTTTTTCTAGTTTTCTATTAGTTCTCCCTGAACTCCACTTCATGTGTAGTCTCTAGCCTTGTCTAGTCCACAGTTGTTTGTCTCAGACCAAGGACCACAATGGAAATAATTCTCACGACTTTGTTGTGTTTATATCCTTGACGTTTCTCTGTAGCAGAGTTTTTCTTTTATGACGTCTAATAAATCAAATCAAATCATCTGTGGTATCACTTCCAAAATTCATCAAGTACAAAATGAATACATATAATGCATCATGACGTTGATCACTAATTCCTTAATCTTCCTGTATCTGTCTGCCTGTTTCCCTTTTATGCCCATATGGAGATCTCTGTAAGTCTGTATCTGTCTATCCATGTCCCTTTTATGCCCATATATGGAGAACCCTGATGTCATCCTGCCACAATAATTGACATGATTGAATGTGGAGGGTCTCCAAGCAGACACATGGCCCAAATAACTCCAAACTTTTCACTAAAATTCCTCAATATTCCGCCTCCCAGCATACCTGCTTCCCATACCGTTCCTGTACTTGCAGGATGTACAATTAATATCAAACGCATTATGCCCGAATACTTCGCCAGCTCGCTTATACAAAAGGCAGACCTGGCAACGCAGGCTACGCCAATCATGTGTGAGAGATCTACAGGCTATGGGGCAGAGACGCTATGTGCCACACACCGTATCTTAACAACAACAAAAGTGCTAACTCTCATTGTTCGTGTCATGCAACAGGACTTTTGAGACGGCCATGCCCAAAATAGGTTGCCTTATTCGGATACATGCATGTCACTGCCCGCCCTTGCCGCTTCTATGAATTTTTATTTTCAAATAGGCTCTGTCATGATTAATTGACCACATATATGAAGTTAAACAACTAAATTCTATCCGAACGATATCTTAAAAGTAAATTCCGTGCCTCAAAAAATAAGTTAGAGAGCGTTTTGAAGTTTTAAAAGAGAGGCGAAAACAGCGCACAAAAACAATGGCTGCCAGCCATTCCATTTTGGTCGGCTGCACTTGGATCCATTCGGGTTCACTCGAACTCACCACCTGATTGGCCAAGTTTCGCTGTCAATCACAGAACGATGAGCGAGGAGGGGCTTTACCAGGCTAAGGACGCTGATAGGCTCGTCCACTTGGTGGACGACGACAAAAAGCCAAACAAGCCTTCATGCCAGACTCATTCCTGATCAAATGGAAATGAGATGAGATTTTCCGGAGGGAGGGACTTTACCAGGCTAGAGATTGTACACATGTATAGAAGGAAAGATAACCAATCCCACACCTCAACCATAGCACGACAAAATGGGACTTCTAACTGGCCGTGGTTGGCCACACCCCATCCCCCCAACTCATTTGGTGAACTCAAGCCAATGGTATCTGTGAACGTCTTGTCCTTCCGTTTTCGTTAAGTGGCAGGTAGATAGGGAAGTCAATCTCAGTTTGGGAGTCTTGGTTTCTTGATGTTTGTCTTTGCATACAGTCTAAGCACACCAGCATTTCCGAATTAATAGTATTTGTCTCCTCTCTCCCAAGCGCCTTCTTTTGTTTATTTGCATTTGGCTTTTTGTTTCTTTATGTTCCACAATACAAAATAGACCTCACCATACTTTACATTTCATCCACTCACCTACACTACTGATTTACTGATTGTCACTTCTCATTGCATTAGTTATTTACTTTTTTGTAATATAATCTTGATCATTTTTCACTTGTCTCTCCATATATATTATGGCCAAGAGCCAACTCAGTAATATGCACACAATTGTTTCAAATTTGTATTTAACACCAAGTTCAGGTGTCAGTTTGCCAGGTCAGGGATACACTTTCTGTGCCATTTGGTGGAAATGAAAATTATTCTGTGGTAAACTAAGAACCTAAATTTATTTAATTGACAACAAGCTACTGTATGTGCCCCAAATATTTGGTTGTGTAAATATGCTTTTTATTCCAATTCCAACTTGTCCACAGAACCTAAAAATGCTATAGAAAATTATAAACTCAGTCAATGTCGGTTTGTTCTCAGGCACTCAAAAAGAGAGAGGATATCTCTTTAAAACGCAGAGAAAAGGTAAACCCAGACCCATCCACGAGTATTTATTGCAAGTCAGGGCAGAGACACACTCACTTAGGTGCTCTGAGTAGCTATTAAACAAGTGTGGAGGTGACCTCTGGTTTTAAGCGGCCGTGTCTCTGACAGGCAAAGCTGCAGAGGCCACCATAAATGGATTTCCGAAAGTTTCATTCAGGAAAATAAAAATGGAGGGTAACGGAGGGAGGGCATGCACGAGAGCGAGCACTGCTTGTATCACATGCTGGACTGGATGAGTGCTTCCAACTTCCTGCTCTTTTTTCCAAGGAGGAATCAAATGAATGACCATGGATTCAAGAACAAACTTAAGCAAAACAATATTTAGAGGCACATTTCTTGGTCAGTTCTTTTTACAGTGAGCTGGACTGAGCAGATCTCTGAATCTCTGAAATCAATTGTTAAATTATTATGACCATGGTACTTACTGTATGACAAAATATATGTATATATTTTTTTTTTTATCATAGATTATATGAAGGTTCAATACATTATTCAAAAATGACTGACAGTTGCAACCATAAGCTCAACAACCATGCAAATGTTTGTAGCAGCTGCTCTCTGAAGATGGCTGCCTGTTCAATTCATTTTGCCACAGCAGACACAATGTGGCCACACTGCAGTACGTCTCACATGAAAAAAAAAGAAGCAAAAGAAAAGAAAACACTGTAAATTTGAATAAAAAACAGAAAACACGGTTAGCTAGACCCTTTAACCTTTGAAGTGACAGGGGCTTTGTGAGGGGGAGGCTGAGGAGGCTCAAAAGCAGGTCCTGAATCAGCTAGATTGCATGCAATCTTAAATGCAATTAATGAACCCCACAAAGGCGGATTATGCTGACAGGATTATTTTCAACAACAATGCAACACCCGCTGCCAATTACACACCAGCAGGACCTCAGCTCTGCTCTTCTGCCGGACCACAAGTAGTCATTATGCCAACATACACACAGTAAATCTTGAGTGTTAATTTAAGTGTACAAATGGAACCAAATGGTTCCACACCGATTTCATTGTGCATGTAGTCTCACTCCCTCTGTCTGTCTCTCTCTCTCTCTCTCCCCCTCTCTCTCTCTCTCTCCCCCTCTCTCTCTCTCTCTCTCTCTCTCTCTGTCTTTCACACACACACACACACACACACACACACACACGCACGCACGCACGCACGCACACAAATGTACACTTTCTAATTCAAGCACACAACAGCTTTCTTGTTGGCACTTACAAATCACTGGCAAATTATATTCTTCTCAAATACTTAACTAACACTTTTACTGTAACTGACCTCTTCTACACTTTTCAACTCAAGTGTCATTCAACAGGTTCTTTCAGTGGAAAATACATGTTTTTTGTTGAGCGACTTTTGGCAAACGGGCCATGCCGGTGCCATGAAGTAAAAATACATTTAAAAAAGGAAATGTGTTGTCTTTCACTCATCTCTACCTGTCTGTTGTTCCATACCGATTACTGGTGTTTGTGGTTCCCATCCAGCCCTGTCCTCTCTGTCTGATCTTTACTGAATAGTGTGGTGCCAGTAACTTAATCAGTCCCCTGAACTTTGCAGAAGACCGGAAATGTTTGTCTTACTTCACCGTTTGCTCTTACGCCTCTGACAAGGATCTCAAACCGTCTGCAGTCAAATGAGAGCTGTCTGGCATTTCTCGGGGCAATGTTAAATCAAATTAGTCAAAGCAATGTTAATTTCAAGCAGCATTTCATTAAAAAGGAAAAGATAATCAGCACCAAAGACTCCATGTCCTTCTGACTAATCTAATAATGCTCCGTTTGTTTGCTTTAATCACATTTAACGATTAAGACGCAGAGACATGGCTAAGTCATGTAGACAGAAGGATCTCATAATCTGCCTGTCATGGCCGCCTCCTGATTTCCTGCCATTCGTCACAGTGTAAATGGTGGAATGGGCGAGTGCTGTTTGAACTGCTGGCAGAGGGTTTTGTGAGGTGCACTTGCCCCAGGATAGTTCTTGCTCATCTTCAAGGAGGGAACAGGAGAGGTTGTATCACTTTCCCTCAAAGGCTATGTTCAGACTGGCAGTGCAAATCCAATTTTTGGCCGAACCAGATTGGAATCAGATTTTTTTATCAAGTCTGAACAACCAAAAAACACAACTGTTTTGTTTTTTTGCTAATAAGATTTGAACCACATACCTAGGTCTAATTTCTAAAGGTGTTTCTCAGTCTGGACACTCGGACACTGAAGCCTGATTTATATGTTATCGTATATGTATCGCTCTCTTAAAATAGCTGAGAGCCCACAATTAGTGAGCTTGTATAGATGGACTATTTTCTGCGAGTGACACAGTAGTCATAGGATAGAGTGCAAGTTTCAGCATTACTCACATCTATGTTGTAACGGAGTTACCGCAGCAATCAATGCAGATTGACAATGTCTGAATAGACAAATCCGATCTGATCATTTGCAAATAATAGTAGCACATTCAGTCCTAAAGATCGTATTTAAGAAACAAATTGAATTTTTCTGCAGTCAGTCTGAACATAGCCAAAGATCTGCAGCATGGAACTGGGGCCACTGGAAGACATGGCTCTGAAAACTGAATTCTGGATGATGAATGAATTCTCTTTTTACAGCCAAGTAGTCATTCATATGTCATGGTAGCCAAGTAGTCATGACATAGTTGACTGACATTATGATATGATAAAAACCTGATATATTAGTTTAGTAACTGCACATAATGTTGGCATGTTTCTTGTGAGAAGTACTCCAGCTGAAAATGTAATTCTATACTGTAGGGCAACAGAATAAGTAAATAGGAAACGTCTTGCATTGTGAATAAGCTTTGCTCGCAAATTTCATTAAATTTCAGAATTCCAGATATGCTTCATTCTTCAGGATAACCTCCAACACTGAGGGGTTTGAAGGTCTTTGGTCCTGTGCTGTGCGTAGGTCTGATTACTGAATTCCATGAGGCAACCATTTTGTTCACCATGTTGAGTCTGCTGTTTGTAGATTTATTTATTTATTTTTGTACTTTCTGCTGCATAAAACAGGAATTCATGCTGCATATTTATCTCCGTGACTGTATGGGGGAGACTTTGCTGAATAAGGAATGGGGGGAGCAATGAAAACACTTATTATATTAAATTTGAAGAAACTCGTCAGATCTTTTTCCTCACTCTGGGAAAAAAATAAAATAATAAAAAATAAAATAATTCATTCCTTATCAGTTGTTGCGATCACTTGAATGGAATCAATCAATCGCGTTCCGCTCGGCTTTCCTCTTCTTTGCTCCTCGTTTCCAAATCCAATCTCTTCCGTGTCATCTCGCCGCACATTTATAAGAGCCCGGCTCTTGATTATCTCCCTCCCTTGCCGGCGCTCCCCGCTGCAGCGTGCTCCAATGTATTAAATTAAATGAGGTGTCTGTCCAGGTCACCCCCCCCCCCCACCCCCACCCCCCCCGTACTCTCACTGCTGGTAATCAAGGGAGGGGACCCCTCCCTGGCGGTTTTGTGGCGGCCCAGCTGCATAAATTAGCATTAATCAGGGCCTAGAAAGAACTGCAGGAGGGAGGGAGAGAAGGACTGAGGAGAGCATAGAGACCGCAGCACAACGTCACACACACACACACACACACACACACACACACACACACACACACACACACACACACACACACACACACACACACACACACACACACACACACACACACACACACACACACACACACACACACACACACACACATACACACAGCTAAAACCTGACACACAAACAAAAGGCTACACCTCCTCATGGCCGCGGTGTCTTCTTTCTGTACATACCCGTCTCTCTCTCTCTCTCTCTCTCTCTCCTTCCATACTTGTATCCCTGCCCAGTATTTCCACTGGCTTATCTCCCACAGACAGGCCTAACAAATGCTGTGAAGAGTAAAAAAAAACAGTGGCAGCTTGGGCTCTGGCAATTAATGAATCATAGATGAGCTTTGCGTGAACACGGTTAAAATAATCCCACTGCTCATGTTCAAAAATACTGCAGGGTGCTAACTTCTTTGTTCCTCATCAAATATTGACTTGCGATTTGCACATTTGTGCCAATAGTGAATATATTTTGGTGGCGACATGTTTAGTACTGCCTTTATGAGAGATTTCAATCTAGGAGATCTAATTAGGCCTACATAATTACCCAGGGTACACACACGATTATCTTGTCATAATACAGCATTGCACATATGATGTGCTCCATTGTTTGTGTGTGTATTGGGTTGATTGTGATTGTGTATGACAAACTGTCAGAGTAACATGCTGATGTACAGCATATTGTTGCTCTTCTCTGCTCCCCTGTGATCATCAGTGATAGCTAAGGCAATTACAGGAAAAATCATCGCATCACTTCATTCTGCTGCACCCTAACTTTAATTGCTTAATGCATCCTTTACTGCCGCACAGCTCCGTTCCTCTCGCCTCCTCCTCAACCCCCCCCTTTCTCATCTCTTCCTCCAGCACCTCATTTACCGCTGACTTCTTCTTGGTAATTAAAGCTGAACTTATATATATAAACCTACACATCAGATCCACTTCACGATTCTCTACATTACAGTATAGGCTAACCGTTATAGCTGACAATCAAATACTCCATCACCTAAATAGCAGTACGAAAAAGGACATTCTCTATTCTGTGGTGCCTGGTAGTGTACTGGATGCTGTTTTCTATATGTGAGTGCAGTAACATGCAGGCTTGTGCTGCATACTATGTGTGTTGGGAGTTTTTGATGTGCCCATATTTTTCTTTCAAATGTGCCAAAAAAGAGGGCATTGCTGTTTGTGGAGGAAAAATGAGACCGACTGATCCAAATCAGCAACCCCACCCCCTCCCCAAAACCCAAAGTCCCCCGGGAGAGTCCCAAAAATACACCCCGAGCACAGCAAAACAAATATCATTAAAGTCCTGGCAGGGCTGGAATAGAAATAGTGCTTCTGCATAAAACCTGATCCCATCTGTCATAGACTGACAAAGAACCAAAAACACCCCGTTTTATTTGCATGGCTTTCTGGACAGGTCCTCACAAGCCCACCATTCTGTCAATAATGTTAAAAACACTTCCACATCACTATTGCATTTATGAGAAGGTGGACTGGGTTATAGTTCAAGCACTTTCACGCAAAGGAGAACTATTGAAGGACGAGATGTGTGTACGACCAAAAATATATCACTCATTACCAATGAAATATGTGGACTGGAATTGAACAAAAACACTTCCACTATCCAACTACAGCACACGCGCATATGCACCCCTACACACATGTATGTATGCATGCTCAAACACCAACACACACACACACACACACACACACACACACACACACACACACACACACACACACACACACACACACACACACACACACACACACACACACACACACACACACACACACACACACACACACACACACACACACACACACACACACACTCTGTAGGCACAAATCTGCACTCAGCCATTATTCAGCTGTACTCCTCCCTTGACAGCCGCTCTGGGAGAGGTTATTATTAAGCAGCAGTCCAGAGCCTGTGCTTGAGCAGCAGAGCACAATAAAAATTCCTTTTCTTTAATTAACTTTTATGGCCGGCGAAGAAGAGGACACACTGACACCTGTCTTATGCAGTGCTGAAGATTATTTCTTTTACCCCCTCATCTGTGCATGTAGGTATAAAAAGGTGTATGTGTGTGTGTGTGTGTGTGTGTGTGTGTGTGTGTGTGTGTGTGTGTGTGTGTGTGTGTGTGTGTGTGTGTGTGTGTGTGTGTGTGTGTGTGTGTGTGTGTGTGTGTGTGTGTCAGCACACTAGCATGTACAATGTGTGTGTTAGTCTGCACAGAAATAAGACTATAAGCCAAGATGGCACATATTCGGAATGTCCAAAGCTGACTGACAAAACGCTGATGGAAAAAGCTGAAGAAGAAGCAACAACAACAACGTGACTTTCACATTCAGAAATATCAAAACAATCTACAGTATATAAGTGATCTAGATGTCAATTTGGGCGATGCAGGGCCCAGTGATTGCCACCCAGGTCACCACCCACGTCCCTTACATACTGAAGTGAACAGTCACTCAATGTGTTTTCAGAGAATCTAATCATGCTGTTTGTTCCCTGAGTGATCCACATGGCAAATGGCTATATCATCTACCTCCTACTCAGACACATGCACGAATGTGTGTGCATGTGAACACACATAGACACGCATATACATGGCCTCCCGGACGAGGCGTGAATTGGATCATCTGAAAATAACCAGGGCTGCAAAATTCTAGCAATATTCAAGGTGGAAACTTTCACACAACCTTCTAATAGAGAAAAAAGAAAATAAAGCAGAAAAGTGTGCTCCTCGGAGCACAGGTCTCCGCCAGGCTGGGTTGCCTAACCAGGGCACACTTTGCTCATAGCCACTTGGAGTGGGATCTGAAACTATACATCTTGATCACATGACCCCAGAGATAATGTGTACCAATCTGTGTGAGTTGTGGACAAACTGCTGTACTACTCAAAGGAGTAGTAGCAAAAAGTGTGTTTTGAAGAAAACGCACTATGGCAGAAAATGTAATCTGTTACAAACAGGGCCTATAAGTTGTGTCATGATCCAAGGAATCCAGGGGAAAAGGATGTTGTACGACCTACGGTTCACGAGGTATAGGCCAAAACGTGAAGTGGGCTGTTGTAGTGCCACCATGAGGAGATTTGACAAATTTGGGATGGAGGTTACAACAAATGTATGTTGCTATTTACTGTACATGGCAACAAGAACCCCAAGAGAGGTTCCCGTCCTGAAAGGTATAGTTACAAATAGGGGTTTCCGCCCAAAATGGGTTCTAATGGGATTGTCATGTTCTAACCAATAAACATGCCATTAGACCTAGTTCTCTATTAAAGGTATCTCCCTTGGACACAATGTTCTGATGTAATGAAATGTACCAACCATCTGCAACCATAACATAGTAACAATTTATTTTAAAAGCACAGCAGAGCTTTACTGTAGCAGCATGTGAAACAATCCTGGCTGAACTTCACACTAAGGTTACTCAATCAACAGCTCTGGCAGCCTACCATCTCTCGTACTAATAAACAAACATTAATTAAAACACATACTAGCTATAGACTATAGCTAGTGCTGATAGGAGCAGCTACTCATCTTGGCTTTGTTCCATCTTCATCTTGTCTTGCGTAGCTATGATAAAAGAACAGTTGTAGAGAAACGGAAATTAAATCTGTGACAGATTTCAAGATGGGGAGGTGAAATAATTCCCTTTTCTGACCAGTGTTTGAGGAGGACAGAGGTTGTAGTTTGTCTTCCTTTAGTCACTGAATTCAAATGGCTGTCCTGTTCAGAGATTACCTCACCATGAGGAGATGTTTCAAAGCATCCTGAGTGTGTACTGACAGCCATACATACTGTACAGCCTTCCGGTTGATGACAAAAAATAATAATAACATAACATAACATATGGCAAACAGAACATACCAGTGCAAGGGGAAGTACAACTACTAACATCATTCAGACACTGTGAAGAGAAAAGAAGGAAAAGAAAAATAAACATTTATTTTACACTGCTGGCTCCATTTGGTCTATGTTTGATGAGTTTTTGTTGTCACGAGCTGGCAAGCGAATTAAAGATACAAGTTCAGGCTGGTGCAGCAGCACAGTGCATGAGGCAACAGAGGGCATGCAATCTGTGGTTACGGCTCTTGACCGACTTCATCGATTTGGGCAAAATGTTGTGAAGCACAAATCACACCAACTTTTAATCCAGCATGATGATTGTGCATGACGGTTATCCCCAGCAGAATGCAACTCAAATCAGGGCCCACCAGCTGAAATAGCTTAGGATAATGTGGCATAGAGTGGCATCCTGGCAAGTGGACGGTCGCCAACCCTAAGCCTTAAGAAAGGTAAGAAACGAAGCAAGGAGGCAAGAGAGAATTACTCCACTCCAGGAGTTCATCTGAAAAAAGTTACTGGGCAGCCTGTGCCAAAACTTTATGAACTACCGTCAGTGTTGAGGTAATCCAGTACATTCACAGTACTTAGAGTGCCTATCTGGTAAACGTCAAAACATCACAAACATCTTATACTCCTTGCTTCCATAATGGCCCACCATCATTATTACAGCAATGTGCACAGACTTTCTTCCCTTTCACTCCAAGCACTTGATGCTCAAGAGTCCTCTACCACTTGAACCCTATAGCATCCCTGAGAGTGTGAAACTGGACCCATGGGTTCATGGGTTAACTCTTAACCGCATGAACCCTAGAATCCTTATTCTGGAGACAGACATTTGGTGTGTGTGGGGGGGGGGGGGGGGCCCTGGGCAACTCTGGTCAATGAAGTATAGAGGGTTTAAGTGGTTAAGCTTTCCACCTTTACTCACCCCGCAATGACCCTAAACTTACATATATGACCAGAAGGCCACCAGAATCTGCATCTTTATAGATCTCAACCTGCCACACAACTGAAAAGAAAGGGGGAAGCTATTTAAGTTGGTTTGATCATTATAAACATTGTGGGAAGGCATTAAATGTGTCCTTGTAATGAGGATTTCAGGAGCACTGTGGAGGCGGGAAGGAGAGAGAGGGGGGCGGGACTCTGATTGATGGGCAGGGATGAGTGATTAGGGCTGGGAGCTGCAGTAATATCGTCCATGGTCAGGCATGCTGCAGGAGCCAACCACAGCACTGTAAACATTTCACTGCCTCCCAACATGCTTTACTGCCTTTAAAGGAAGGGAGATGTGCATTTAATACTAAAGAAGGCTGCTGCCGAGGCTCATTACCACAGTCCTGTCACAGTGCACAAAACACTCAAACACACACCGTATACACATTCTCACGTCGTACGGGTATGCCTCTCACACGAAGTGTACACGCATTCTTACGTCATATGAATATACTGCATGCATGCATGCACGCTTGTGTGTGTGTATGCATGCGCGTATGCGTGCATGTACGCACACACGCGTGTACCCGCCGCCCGGAAATGAATGCCACTGTCATCTAGCAGTCCATTTGACAAGCACACTCCTGTGCGCTGGAGCACCCATTCTCATTTTGCTGTAGGAGAGAATTTGTCTCAGTCTGATTGATGAATAATGTAAGTTTGCTCTTACATTATTTTATGCAAACACGCACGCACGCACACACACACACACACACACACACGCACGCACGCACGCGCACGCACGCACGCACGCACACACACACACATTATTAATCTGCAGCCATATAAACAGAACCACTGGCAATTGAATGTCAATGTAAAGGAAAACAGAAGGCCAATTTGTGGTCATAGCGATGCCAGTCGTCATGTGCACTGGTCAGCCAACACAGGCACATGTTCTATCAGGTTGCCATTTACATTGTTGATTCTTGATTCTTCCATCTCTTAATAACCAACTCAACAGTAACCATATGTGTATGTTATGTGTATCTATGTTTACCCTTGGTATGACGTATGCAATTTGTCTTGACTTGACAATGCATTAACCACTTTCATCCTGGTATCCCTATATCAATTGTTTTTTAAAACATTAAAAAATGGAAAGAAATGCAGATCTACAAGCTCACAACACAATGCAGTACAATATGTTGTGAGCTCGGAGATCGGCTATTTATGAAAGATTTTGAATAGCACTTAAGTTAAAGTATTTACTGGTAAGTTTAATTCATTTGTGACTCGAAGATACGGACAGTGACATTACTGCACACTATATTTATTGCAGCTACAGTACAACGCCATTACACGTTACCGTTTTTCACAGTGGCGGGGTGTTTCCCAAAATGTACCATGGGTAAACATACGAGTAGTTCTTATTGCACACTGCTATTTCAGTACAACAGCAGGTTTTCAATGTGCTAAAACACACAGAGATAAAGGCATATTACTGTATACAGTAAATGAAAGGGATGTAATTAAAGAATAAAAGCTTGTGTTGTCCCTGGTTCATGACGATCATGTAGTGACAGACAGAAAAGTTTGGGAAGAAATTGTCACAGGTCTGCTGCATAATGTAAAAAGAAAAAACAGATGTACTGTATAAGATAGAATTTTTTTAAAGTTGTTGATAAGAATGAGTGAATCGCCCATTATGAGAAATATTCCTCACAGAGCAGCTAGTCACTGCTTCGGCAACTTTTGTATTTCAATACATAAGAAATATTTTGTTGCTGTCGGGTGGGAAGCTGGTATGAATAAAACAGTTACTTCTCAGGAAATGGAAAAAATAAAGTGTTCCAATGGATCGAACATAGTTATTATTCAGTCACAAGCTCTTTAATACTTTTAAATTGTAAAATATTCATAAAGCCCACAGACAGACTTAACACAAAAAAAGAGAAAGAAAGAAATATGGACAAGGTTTCTGGCCAATAGCAACAATTTGAAATATTGTATCTTTTCTTTTCTTCTTTAGAAATTCAATGAGTTGTTGCAAATCAGGCTTAAGACAGTGAATTAAAACACCCAACCTGACCTTGCGAGAATGTGCACTTACAAAAGGTGCTTAGAAAAAAAAAAACGCGCTGTCCTTTGGCGCTATAGAGCCATTTCTGATTGAATAACTTCTCGATCTGACCTTGTTCCCCTGCTTCTTCTCTGCGAGGCAGGCAGCAGAAAATAGGAGGATTAGCAGTGTGTATTGGTGCTTAGCACTGGACACACTCACCATTTTATAGCAATGATGAGCTGTGTTGCAAGAGTTCTTACTGGCACCACTCTTTGGTTAACTCACAATATACCCATACTCTGTGGAGCATTGAGGGGACCTGGGTCCCACAAACAGCAGGGGATGAAAAAACATGGACTGGTGTTGGCACTGTTTCTGAACCCTCTGCCAGGTTTAAAACATGTCCCGTTGTGTGTGGATAGATGGAGAGAGAGATGGTTAGGGAGAGAGAGAGAGAGGGTTAGAGAGAGAGAGAGAGAGAGAGAGAGAGAGAGAGAGAGAGAGAGAGAGAGAGAGAGAGAGAGGAAATGGGGAGGAGGTGGAAGGGAGGAATGAATATAGGCAGGAGGGAGGCGCTGGTGAGGAGTGGGATGGGGAAGAGAAATGAGGCTGTTATGTATATTGCTGGCAATTCACACTCGCACATTCCATCTGAGATCCCATCAGCTGTCAAATTGGGAAAGCAATGGGGATGCGAGGTGGCGAGAATCTCAACAAGGCCAGAGCGTGGTGCACCACTGAGACCTCATCAAAACACAATCACGTCCACAGCCAGACCAGATGCACACAAATACACACCCAGGCACACTCTCTCTCAGCACTCAGGCAACTGAACAACATTCACGCCCAAGCAACTGAAGCAGAGTCACTCTGACCCAATCTGCACATAATCACACAGAGACAGACAGACACACACACACAACTAAAACATTAACTTGCAGTCACACATGGGCAACCACATTTTGTCCCAAGCAATAATACTTAGGCCTATTTCAAACTACTCGCTGCCCCACAGCAGAGAGACGATGTACGTATAAACCCACCCAGTTAAATACAGCCTCTTATCTCTTGCTAAGAAGACCAGTGACCTACGTTTATCTCCATTATGCAGAAGGTTCATTTCTGGAGCTTCACCACTCTTAGAGGTCATTGGTATGGAAGATGCATACTGTACCGCAGTATGAGGCTCAGTCCAAATATTTCCCCCATCCAGGTTTAGCATCCCCCCCCCCCCCCAGGGCAGTCTATCTGTTCCCCAGGTCCTGCCCAGGGTCCACTCATTCAGGTGTGACCGCATCATGGCCAGCCAGCTCCCAGGTCAGCATTCCCACAGCTAATCCCTGCAGATAGGCCAAATGCTGACCGCCAGCAAATAATTGCCTGCAGTTGGCTCTGCCAAAGCTACTCCAAGGCAGGGACAGGTGTTCCCATGTAGCAAAAGGGATTTTTTTCGCCCCCCGGGACTTATCATGATCTGCTCAGTTCTGCTAAACTAAGAGATTCTACCTGATAGGCGTTGGTGTCACTGATAAGATTAGGCCTGGCATAGCGCCGTATTCCAGATACTGCTCTTTCTACTTTAACGCTAATATAGCATGTTTATCATTTTTTCCCCCAACCCTGTCCAAGAGCCAAGGACGCTCGCTGCATGCTAACTGCACAGATATGTCTGCTGCTTCATTTGCTGACAAACACTGAGTTTGAACCCTTTTCCTATTTACTATTTTCCATTGCAGTTGGCACCCTTTGCCGGGAGAACAAAGGGTGTGAGGTGCTGACTCTTGGCTGCGTCAAGTCAAAAACTCTGACAGCAGAGGGAGAGCAAGCAGCACAAAAGATACACTGATGACATGATACTGATTTACAACAAACTCAACTCTTAATAACACAGCAACACTGTAAATAAAACAGAATACAGTATGCCCTTTAAAAAGGAAAGCAAACAAAAATGCGCCCCCAGCTTCTGTCTCCTGACGTGATTTGCATTGCTGTAGTTATACTGGTAAGTGGATCTGTCAGATGGTGAAGACAAGTCAACCCAGATACACAAACAATCATCTTGTGGGAGGTTGTGGATGGTGTTTAGACTATAGGGCAACAGGCCTGGAGATGGATTATTTTCATAATATCTGCAAGGCATAACACAATTCTAAAATGGGCCAAAAACACAGTGCAAAAAGCCTAGATTGTAGCCAAAGAGTACTGTCCCATTCATTTGACAGAATACATCTCCTATCGGGTGCAAGACAAGAAGGTCAACAAAAAAGTATAGGTTGTCAGAACCCTTGTTGTTGCTAAAAAGTCTTCAATATGACACAAGACCTCAGTGGCAGTGAGTCTGCACAGCCCAGAGAATGGCCATTTGTGCTTCCTTCCAAGTTAAGAATCACTTTAAAGGGGGGGGGGGGGCTTCTGGGGCGCTGGAAGGACCACAAAGCAGACTGGCGACACAAGGGAACAAAACAGGAGAGGAAAGAGACAAGAGAAAAGAGCAGTGAATCTTCCGCATATACACAGAGAGCTGGACCCCACTCCCTATTGAGCAGGATTATGGGGTTTAGGTGCTACAGAGGCCTGATGCTTGGTATCAACTTAACACTGACACCGGTGCGCCATGGCTTCAGAGATTACAGTGCAGGGAAGGAGACCAGCTACTTCTGACACAAAGTTTAAGTGCAGCGTTGTGAGCTTTAACGCCCCCCTCTCTCTCTCCTTTCTCTTTCCTCTCATCAGCCCCCTTGTCTCCTTCTCGGCCCTTCTGTCAAGTGGCAGAGTGGAGAAAGAGCGGAGCGTCTGTCTCTGCTTATTGGGGCAAGTGAACATTGGAAATGACAGCGGGTGACATTAGCTTGAGTGCTGGGGAAGATGCCTCAGAGCTAAGTAAAGGACCATTAGGGAGACAGTGATAAGATGCATGCATGTAGACAGGGCTCTGGAGTGTTCACCTTGAAGAGTCTTGGTGTCAGCTGCAGAAGAGGGCTATCGTATGGTCAGAGAACAGCATCAAACTCCAATCAAAGTCCATTTCAGCTGACAGCAAAATCAAACCGATGTCTACAGCCACATTGAAAGGTGTTGTAGCCTCCACGCGCCCTAAGTATTATTCATGCACAGTGAACGGCTATTGCTTTTTAACGCCTTCTCACTTTGGGTGTCATTGCCGTTGTTGGTTGACTAAGCACAAAGCTCTCCCTGAGCAGCAGTGGCACTGATTAACTGAGGCTTTCTGGTCAAATGCTTTGATAAAAAACTGAGTGGAAAGGAAAGAAACACAACAGAGTTTAGATAAATGTAAGACACCATGTCAAAGCATATTAACGTATACCCTCTGGTCAGAAGGTACAACGACAGCAGCGTCACACATTTAGAAACGTTTCACTAGCAGGGTGTCCCTTTCCTCATGGCGTAAAATATAAACTATAAATGAGGACATTTAGAGCAGTAGAATTGCACTCTGATAAGCAGAATGAAAAATTATACAGTAGGATTTCATCGTACTGTAGAATTGCATTGTACAGCACCAAATGTGAGATTTACTGATTGAAAAAAGGAGTCATTTTCTTGCCAGGTGTGTAGCTTATGGAACCAAGGAGAATGAGGTGAAATATTGCCCAAGCATGTTCCCCTCCCAGAGAGCTAACCTTGGGCATGTGTGACCTTGTTAGCTGGGCCACTGCAGGGATAAAGAATCAGCTAGCGAATGGCCTTAGTCTGTCCATCCCTCCCCATGGATCAAATAGACACACATACACACACATGCACGCACACACACGTATACACATGCACCCACGCACACTCTCGTGCACCCAAGCACACAGACACACACGCACATGTGCGCACGCATGCACGCACGCACGCACGCACGCACGCACGCACACACACACATACATACACATACACACACGTGCGCACGCATGCACGCACACACACAAACACACACACACTACTTCATCTGCTTGCTGCTCTCCCACCACTGTTTGTTGAGTTGAAATTGCTTTAATAATTTACACTGTTAATAACCAGCTTGGTCTCTGCGGTACAGAACAGTCCTGTTCAAACACACAAGTGTGTGTGTGTGTGTGTGTGTGTGTGTGTGTGTGTGTGTGTGTGTGTGTGTGTGTGTGTGTGTGTGTGTGTGTGTGTGTGTGTGTGTGTGTGTGTGTGTGTGTGCGTGTGCGTGTGTGTGTGTGTGTGTTAGCCAGGGGGCCTGGCACACTGCAGATGGGCAAGTGTTTGAATAGTGAGGTGAATGTGTATGTGGTTTTAGTATGAGCCATCACAGACTCAACAGAATGGAGTGATGTGCTAGTTTTAAGTGCCTATAGAGTGGGCTACTGTGTCAACACTGCAAACGCCTTCCAAAAGCGACCAGAAGGAGAAGGTCATGCTATAAGCACTGTCACACTTCTCTAAGTGGAACTTACTTACTCATAGCTATGCCTTCTCTATCTGCCTATCTACATAATCTATCTACCTATCAACATAATCTATCTACATATCTACATAATATATCTACCTATCTACCCATCTATCTGTATCTACAGCATTTATCCATCTATCTTTTTTTGCCCTATACCAACAACTACCATCTATAACAGTGTTTCTCAACCAGTGGTCCTTGAGGGGGTTCCAGGTGGTCCCCAGTTAAATGATGGAGAGTTGGAAACCAAATGGACCCTTAGATCTTTAACTCTTGAGAGCGTAAAATGAAAGGAAATGTTGGTTTCATTTTACGCTCTCAAGAGTTAAATTATTGTTAAACATCTGCATTACTTAATTAAATAATTGTTATTTTGATCAACGTTTGCCTGTTATCCTTTATGGTACTGCATGAATACAGCCTGGAATTGTGGACAAAATTGCTTATCCAACGATAACAAAATATTTTAAGTCTTGGGTCTGAGAGTCTAAATCTCATCAAACGGTGGTCCATGGCTCAAATGCTGAATAAATAATGGACCTTGATATGAAAAGGGTTGAAAATCCCTGATATATAACACCACTCATGGTAGTTGACCAAGCTAACAGATAGTGCCTTCCTTAGAGATTCAGCATCATCATCATCATCCTCATCATCCTGCCAAATGTCTGCTTTAGTTTCCATTGTTTTGACCGTCTCTTTGTTACTGTACAGTATCTGTATGCTCATTACATTTCTTTACAGTCAGTCGCTCAATGCTTTCTGCTGTCTGCTTCTCAAGAAGGAAACCAGAGGAGGAGGAGGAGTGGGGGGTTTGGCGGGGGAACGATAGAACGACCTTGGCAAAAAACTCTGACCAATTTGAGAAGCACGGGCAATATCAATAATAATGGAGAAATTAATAAGCCAGCGCCTTGGCCCGCCTGAGGGTCGGACCGCAGGGGGTGGAGGGTGTCACAAGAGGGGAGTGGAGGGCTGTAATAGTGGCTACTGGGGAGGGGAGGGGGGGCTACGGGACAAGAGCAGAGGGAGAAGGGGTGGAAGTGTGTGGAGGGGAGAAAAGAGGGAGAAAAGAGGGGTTGGTTAAAGTGCACGATTTCCTTCGGCTGGACTGCAGCAGCACGGCGCTGTCACATGTCAAAGGGAGAGGGAGCAAATCAAAGGCAGCTCTCTTTTGATGAATATAAAACAGAGAGTCCTGCTGAGCAGCACTCTGCCTCTCTCTCTCTCTCCCCCCTCCTTCCCCCTCTAATCATAGAGCCACAAGAGGCAGCAACCCACCCCCCAACACACACACATAGCCCAGCCCAGCGCACAAAATGAAAGGAGAATGGGGAAACATGGAGAAGGGACAGCAAAGCACGCACAAGCACAACAAAGGTTGCCTTTACAATGGCAATAAACATCAGGTCCTCTCAAGAGGTCTGGCAGAATGGCAAGAGGGGCGAGAGGGAGGGAGCGTGGGGGGATTGGGGGGAGGGGGGGCTGGTGGGCCGGGAAGCTCCTCAACTCCCATTTTGGGAGCGCTACCCAAATGACTTATTAGCCCAAATGTTCAGGAGGGGATCCCGCTGTCTCTCCAAATTTTCATGATCTCATTCCCTTTCATAGACTGATTTAGAGGCACACTCGCACTTAACAGGGGTACAGTCGGTGTGTGTACTGAGAGAGGTGTCCCATAGCATCATGACTACATCTGATTCGTTGTTGAGCTAGACCAGAGGCTCCAAAACGTTTCAGCTCGTGACCCTAACTAGTGAAAATTGGTATTTTCACTACTTCTTAAACATTTGTTGATTTTTGGCAATTAATTATGAAAATATTTAGAAAAAAATCAGAATTTGTGTTAAATTCATGTAATTCAAGATGGGAACCACTGAGCTAGACCACTCCAGTCCCCCTTTAGCCTCCTGACTCACTGCTGGTCTTCACGTGAGCACAGAGCAGTTTTCAGAAGCTCCCCCAATACGCTACAAAAGCCCAACAAGACCTATTACCCTACCCTATGTCCTCTGCATGCATACCTTATAATATAACTCTCCTTTTCAATGACCTTATGTTGCTGTCTGTTGATGTTCTACAGTCCAAGCCTCTTCAGTAGAACAGGCAGACAGCAAAACCTCAGTGTTAATTTATATATTTGTAAATCAGATCAACCAAATGGATCCTTACGGTATTGTTTTTTGTTACATTTGTACACCCTGTGTTAAATCAACACTCACAGATTTTACAGTGTAGGTTAAGTTATACTTTATTGATCCCCGTGGGGAAATTTGTCCTCTGTATTTGACCCATCCTAACTATTAGAGCGGTGGACAGCAACTGAGCAGCGCCAGGGGACCAGCTCCAGGTCTAAGACAGGGCACAAGGGCACTACATATAGTTTGTATACAGTATGTGTGTGTGTGTGTGTGTGTGTGTGTGTGTGTGTGTGTGTGTGTGTGTGTGTGTGTGTGTGTGTGTGTGTGTGTGTGTGTGTGTGTGTGTGTGTGTGTGTGTGTGTGTGTGTGTGCATGCACACACGCACGCGCGTGAAAGGAACATTCCAGTGTCACCACAACCCCCTATGTGAATGTGTGGGTCTCTGTAGGAGTGTTAACCTCAGCCCTGCCTAGTCAGCCTAGAAAGCCCGGGAATGTTCATGGTTATGTCGGACCAGAGCTCAACCCTTCCCGGCCCGGCCTGGCCTGGCCTCTCCTCCCCTGAGCAGTCCTCCTCTACTGCTCCCCAGGCAGCGTTTGTGTGTCTGACACCAAATGGCCACTCCCACCCACAGACCCCGGGCCCTGAAAGTGACACATGCGTGGGTGTCGCTGCGTGTCACCTCCTGCCCGCTGAAGTATGAGGCAATTTCCTGCGAGTGGCGCATGGCGAAGGGGAGAGTGGGGAGGGGTGGGGGGGGGGGGGCTTGGTGCACCCCGGCTATACGCTGCTCTCTTTGATACTGTCAGGGAAGAGTAATGGCTCTCTGCAGCGGCAGCCACCACCAAACTAATGTTGTGTGACTTTGGTTCTCCTTTCCAATGCATTTCCTCCACAGTGAGGAAGAGGGAGATGGGGGGGAAGAGACAGCTGAGGGGTGAAGAATATGGGAGGAAAGATAAGTCTGTATGGATGGAAGACAAGAGGCTAGGATCTTTCTGACTTAACCCATTCAATCCGGGAACTCATCTACAAATGTCTTCTTACTGGTTTCTGAAAACCCTATGTTGCTATATCAGTGGTACACTGAGTGCCGCGCTATATAAGCTTGTATATCTGCTATTTTTGAATAGCCAAAGTATAAAATAATGGTTAAAGTGGTTAAAATCTAAAATGACAGATCGCTTTCCTGGTCTTAATGGGTTAACATACACTACTCCTAAATCCTTCAAAGAACTTTTGTTTTTCCAACTCCCAAAGACGTAGCACTGGGTTATTTCTCTGTATTTGTCTCACCCAGCACCGGCATTTTCACGGAGGGACAGCATTTCTTTATTAGCTACCAGTCTAGACAGGATGCTAGGCATGGGCCAATCAGAAAACTCTGAATCATCAACAACCAGCCCTATGCTCATCAGGAAAGCTCTCTAACTAATCTTTACCATGATTTGAAGGTCACAGTGCTATGGGAGACAGAGAAAGCAGCTCGTCATTGACGAGGCATCAGCTAATTGGGCAATCTACTATCTCAGCAGCTATGTCCACAATTATGGCCTTATTCATTGTGCCTGACCTCCCAAATTCAATAAGAAGAGAAGAAAAAAACTTTGTCTCATCAGGGTTTTTTCTGTTGCACCATTTGCCCTAGAAAAGGAACCCAAAGGCCCTGTATTTGCAGGCGTGCATACCTCTCTGCTTGAACTCTTGGCCTTCTTTCAGCTACACATAGTCTAACTGCAATCAGACCCATCCAGAAATTATAAGGTAATTATGCAGAATTACAGCCTGATTAAAATTGCACAATATTACAATTCATTGGGGCTAATTGACTTCCATGGTATCTGGGCTTAGTGCCAGATGTGTGTAGATGTCAAGAGATAGTGGCTCTTCTTTGCAGAACAAGGCCTGGGGGTGGTGTCAGGCAGACAGGCTGCTATTCAGCTTGGCCTTGGCTGCCATGTTGGATCTATTAACATGTGCCGTCATTACAACCCCCTTTAACAAGCAGCCTCTCAAAAAGCTCCAGTTCTGCGTCAGAGCAATTACAACTGTGACCCATGATAATGTATCAGATTTCATAAAGCTGTGTGACTTGTGTGTGAAGTGTGCGTTTATAGAATTGTACCCTTAATCCAATTAATGTGTAGGCTTTGTGTACACGTGACATACCAGTAGACGTATTACATTGCATGCAAAACACAGAATGTCTACCAGCAATTTTCCCATTTAAAGATATGAAAAGATATCAAATTAGATTTAACAGATTGAAATATTTCCCTAGATTATGTTCATTTTGATTACACTGTAGATAGGAGTATGATACATGATTGATAAGTTTTCAGGCAAGTTATTGGTGGCCTCTCAAAACCCAGGCCCACGTCCAAGTCGTGAATGACTGTGATTACCAGGCAGGGCGACGTATGGCAGGTGGATTGCCACCCGGGCCATTAAAGTAGCCATGAAGGCCTGCCTGGATCCACCTGGAAACATACCAGGGCCAACGTGGCCCTATCATTTGGTGGACCAATCATTTGCTTAGGATCAACATGATTACCGAAACAGTTATGAAAAACATTCAGCAAGGTTTGGAAGTGGAAGAGGTCCCTCCCCAGACAAGAATGACCCTGTGACAACAAAAGCCGAAAGGAGGTTGTTCAGCTGACCCCCCTTCTTTAAATGGGGGTGGATTGGGCACACCTTGAGGAAACCACCCTCCAACACAACCAGGCAGGCCTTAACCTGGAACCCTCAGGGGAAAAGAAAACTAGGAAGACCCAGAAACAGCTGGAAAAGGTCTGTTGAGGCAGAACCCAGGGGGAAAAGAACGTCTTGGAAGGAAGCCGAGAAGATCGCCCAACACCGAACCAACTGGAAGAAGTTAATGAATGACCTATGCTCCCCAAAGAGCAAAAAAGTAAGTCAATTACTGGTGGTAACACCCTCTCTGCTAGTCGCCACCCAACTCAACTGCCTTATGGTATCTTTGCTGCCTTTCAACTGCACATACACATATACAAACATACAGAAAGTATTCAAGATCATGTCTACACTGGTTGTTTTGGAAGAAACAACCAGTTCTAGTCTGCCTGGATGCAGGCAGTGATCAGCTGACCTGGTCAGTGAGGTCCTTCACCCGGTTCTCCAGCTGTTGAAGTTGCTGTAGCTGTCGTAGGTTCTCCTGGTCCTTCCTACTCATCTCTTGGTGCAGCTCAGTGATAGCATCTTGTAGCTCTTGGGCCTGATCCTCACGCTCAGCAACCTAACCATGAATGACACGACACGACACAACACAACACGACACAACACAACACAACACAACACAACACAGACACACACCTCAGTCTACACTCTGAAAACCCAATAATTTTATTAGATGGATATCAACAACACTAGTATCTACAGGCCGAGTGTATTCAATGCCCTCAGAGTCTGCAACGCTTCAAATTGCGACAATTAATTAAGATTTGTTTTAATGAATAAAATGGCATTTTAATAAATCTGTATGGAAGAGTATGTTATTAGAACTAGCACATCTGCAGTTGGTTGGCGGTGGTCTCTCTAGTCTCTACTCTTTCACTGCCAAATTTAGATCCTGGTGTCGGGTACAGTAGGACACCTTCTAGTTGACAATGTCAAAGTTATTTGAATGAGATAGCACAGCGAATTGGACATGATGCAGCCGCCATCTTTATTGTAGTTCTAACATCATCGCAATTGCGAACAGCCTTTTTGCATGTAGTTGAAGGCAAGGGGAAGCCTCGGCCCTTCGGCGGGCGCGTGGACGGGCCGGGGACTTCTTTCCTCAACATTAGAAGAGTTAGGACATCACATTCTAATACAGCCCGAATACCCAATCTCTGCACCGGCTGCAGTGGCGCACCTTGCTAATCATTAGCCTCTAAATCCACTACTTCTGGGAGTCTGGGTTCGACTCCCGCTTGGGACAATACTTTTTCAAACAACCGCAGAGTACTTTTTTTCGCCGATAAAGTATAGTTTTGGACCATGACGGAGGCGCGCCGACTCAGCAGACCTTGAGGCCGAGGAGTCGCGCCCGAGCGCCTCCAGGCGCGAGTGCCCGTGACGACCGGCCGATGGTCTGCTAGTCGACTAAGCGCCGTCCGAGTTATGTACCGATAGGCACAGAATCGTAAATGATGTTGTGGGGACTGCGTTTGCCCCAACTGCCACTCAGTGCACTAACATAGCTCGCGTCGCCAGGCTCTCTCCCCACTCGCCCCCCCCCTTGCCTTCAACTACATGCAAAAAGGCTGTTCGCATCGCAATTACCTCTCTCCGTCAGGAGAGGGAGACAATGTACATAAAACATATAGATTTAAGCTTTAAGAAAAACACATAAAACATGGGTTTAAGGGGGTCAAAGAATTCCATGGTGCCAAGTACAGAAAAGGGGGGTTAGAAAATATCATCAATTCCAGACAATGCTCAGCTCCACTGGTACTTGTGTGCAAAGTGTGATGTTTCACTGAATTCATTCTCCATAGTCTCAAATTGGTTCCTGCATTGAGTCACAGTGAAAGGCAAAGATGTGTCAAAATAACTGGCATTTAAAGATGAAACTGTGATAGATGCTTCAACAATCTCAATACAGAATCAAAACATACAGTAAGTACGACTATGTCAAACATTTTTGGTACGTTAAAATGTGTAGCCAATATTGCCTTTTAAATCCAAAGGATACAGACTGTTACATGTAAATTTAATATCAATTTTGTCAAGTAAGTCAACCTTTGGTTTCCACATGATATGCCCTCTGACAGCTATGGGTTCATTCATTCAACAGCCATCATTAATTCCACCGTACAAAATGTCAGACTCTGTGGGACACACACAGTACAATCCAGAGTATTAATTTAACGATGAATGTAAAAATGGACCCACAAGGATGGGGCATGCAGACATAGACTCCACTGGACATCATGGTTGATGTACTGGAGACCAAAGTGCACTGAACATACATTTGGAAGACTCAAGAATGATGTAGTTCAGCTGGTTATGTCATACAGTACATTATTCACGATGAAATGCATACGTTTGGCAAAAGACACAGGGCTACAGCCAGCAACATTCTTAAATTGAGCAAGACAATCATCAAAATCTATATCTAATTGAGTCTAAATATTACCTACAGTAAAAGGAGAACAAAAATTAAATCATCTAGGACCCATGTTTATTGGTAGGTTCTTATAGTTCACAGATTTAACCAATTCGTTCCCTATGCATCTCTGTATTTAAGTGGCAGATTTACATTTTATAACACATTTCATTTGTTATTTGAATGTGCTATAAAATGTTCGTAAGAGAGTGAATTATTCATTATTGAATAAAAAGGGATAAATCACAGGTTTGACTAATGGATCTTTTAATGGATCTTTTAACTTACATTGTTTAGGTTTATTTAGCATGTTTTGGTTTGCTACTTTTGCTCCAAACACATTGATTATAGTAATGGATAACTGTCTAAAACTCCTGAATCACCACAGAAAACCAGAAAGAATTCCAACATATTCAGATTCTCTTAGGTTATTATTCTAGTCAGGCTTCTGTACAATCATGCCTATGAAACACAAGCAACACAACAAGAAAAACAAAGCATAAAGCACGTAGATTGTGTTGTCTGATAGCTCACATGGTATTAGGTCTTGTTCATGAGATGATTTAACAGGCCAGTAAAAAGAGATGGTTTAGAGACAGAGACAGACAGACAGACAGACAGACAGACAGACAGACAGACAGGCAGACAGACAGACAGACAGACAGACAGACAAAGATGGTAAGGTGGATGAGAAGAGTGCAGCGACACAGGGGTTTTCTGTTGTCCGTGGCCTGGGGCAGTGCATATAGAACTTGGCTGGTGAAAGCGCTGCAGGAAACTGTCTCAGACAGGCTGGACTCCTCCACCGACAACCGAGGCTACTGTTTGAAGCACAGCGGGTCACAACTGAGTGTGACGTGCTGAGCTATGAGTGTGTGCATGTGTGTGTGTGTGTGTGTCTATGTGGTGCATTTACAATCATATTGAAGAAATAAAGAGAAAAGAGGCAATTAATGAAAACTCTAAATGCAACAAAAAGAGAATCAATTGCTGACAATGGACCAGTGTGTACCCCCCGACAAAACCTACCCTACCCGCCACAGTTATTTGTTAAACACTTAAGCGCTATATATGTCCACATACGACGAATAGCGAAAATAGCAGATTATGGATAGCAGATTCTGGATTCTGATATTTCTGCGAGTTTAGAATTATATATATATTTTTCATTTTCTGAAATGTTTATTATTATTATTATTATTACAGTTAAGCTTATAATGATATTCCTAAAATAGGGACACCAGGTTGAAAGTGGTTAATTGTCCATAATACAGTTACAGTATATGTGCTGGCTGCATGCAAACCTCTACCCCTCCTTACCATCAGCATCCCTGAGGTCCTGAGGGATGAGAGAGTAAAGCCCTTCCCTCCTTCATGATGTCCGAATGTGAGGTGCTGTGTGTTTCTAAAGGGGGCTATTATGCAGTGCTCATTATGTCTGACCTGATGTTAGCCACAGTGGGCCAGGCACACTGTTTGAGCCGGGCGTGCCAGGTCCTCCTGAACCTCGGCATTAAGCAGACCCTTTGATCTCTCTCTGCTGTGACAAAGCAGCACCACCAGGCCTCCTAAATGAACCACTCAGAACTCAAGCAGCATGCAACAACATCAAGTAGCGCTGGGGAGGAAAATATGTAGATCGGCTCGGAATACATTTTAAAAAAGCAAGGTGAGCATAAAGGTGTCCTCAATGGAATTAACCACAATGAGCTCCAGGCCAATGCAAGGCTCAAAAGCATAAAAGAAGAGATTAATGGCAGCATTTTCACTGATTGCTCTGAAAATTTGGATTTTACACGATAAAAGCGGAACATTTGATCTGTTAAAAGGTTATTTGTTATCTCAAGGCGCCCAGAAAGGACTACTATTGTCTTGATCCTTACAGGTTTCAGACCAAGTTATTAGCATGCTAATTGCAAGTGGGTATCCAGAAACATATCAAAGAGAGAGCACCATGCGGACTCGTTGTTCTCCCGGGGCCCAGGGAGATCTCAGCTGCTTGCTAAAGAAATAGCTTTTCTGTACAGAATTATATTATATCCTCAGAACATGGGACAAACGCACACTGAATTGGGTCAAATTAGGGAAGCCATGTGACTGAATTGCAGATGCTACCTGCCTCACACAGGCCAGCACAATGACCTGGCAAGAACTTTTGTTGCATGTTATTGATCTCTCTCTCTCTCTCTCTCTCTCTGATGAAAGTGCAGCAAAATATATTAAGTAAATAAAAACAAAAACAAATGAATGAGGCTCGAACATTTTTCCAGAACAAGATCTCTCATAGGGATGGGAAAATATCATAGCCCATCATAGGGATGGGTAAAACGGTCATACTATTACCTCAATATTGATATTATGGCAATGACTATTAAATATTTAATACAGTATCTATCTATCATTATAGGATATAATATCGATATACAGTATTGCCCAGTCCTACTCATTATATTTTGTTGCTGGGCAGGTACATTATGTTTGACTCTTGATGTCAGTAGAACAATATTCTAGCACAGGGCTCTTCAATTGGGGGTCCGGGACCCCTATGGGGTCCTCAGCGTTACTACAGGGGGGCCGCCAAATCTTTGTGTGATATGATTTATTTTTTTTGCGGTGCCAACCGTTCTACATTTGA
Organism: Gymnoscopelus microlampas; assembly: GCF_963454915.1. Taxonomy (NCBI): domain Eukaryota; kingdom Metazoa; phylum Chordata; class Actinopteri; order Myctophiformes; family Myctophidae; genus Gymnoscopelus; species Gymnoscopelus microlampas. Next base: position 29,092,706 of record NC_139962.1, read on the forward strand.
CTTTGTCTCCGTCCGTCCGTATGAGCACGGGATGAGCACGGCAAAGAAGAAACACATACAAACACACGCACGCACACACACACACACACACACACACACACACACACACACACACGGACTTGGAGAATGCCTATGCCATCTCTCCTCTCATTGGCCACACGTGCCACTGGTTATCAAAGAGGGGTCCAGGGACCCCCAGCGTATGTTATGAGCGTCCGTATGTTATGTCCGTCCGAGCACGGGATGAGCACGGCAAAGAAGCAACACATACAAACACACGCACACACACACACACACACACACACGGACTTGGAGATTGCCTATGCCATCTCTCCTCTCATTGGCCACACGTGCCACTGGTTATCAAAGAGGGGTCCAGGGACCCCCAGCGTATGTTATGTCCGTCCGCCCGTATGAGCACGGAATGAGCACGGGATTTTAAACAGCTATAACTCCAGTTTGCAGCATGCCACCAAGTCCAAATTTGGTATGTGGACTTAGACCACCAATAGGGACGAGCATGAATTGCTGAAGTTATCAAAGAGGGGTCCAGGGACCCCCAGCGTATGTTATGTCCGTCCGCCCGTATGAGCACGGGATGAGCACGGGATTTAAAACAGCTATAACTCCAGTTTGCAGCATGCCACCAAGTCCAAATTTGGTATGTGGACTTAGACCACCAATAGGGACGAACTGTAATTACTTACCCCCTCTGTCTGCCCATTGGCTGGGCTTTAAACAGCCATCATTCCAGTTTGCAGCATGCTACCAAGTACAAATTTGGTAAGTGGACTCAGACCACCAATAGGGACGAACTGAAATGAGTTAAGCCCCGCCCCAAAGGCACCGTTTCCTTCACACAGGGTGTGATTTTTTATTAACCAAGTGAACCCAAGCTCCCTTTTCCGAGGGCTCACAATGCCTCGCGCTTTGAGGCTCCGCCCCCCCCCCCACCACTCCACCCCCTACCTTAGACAATAGCCCTGGTTTTGACAGCATATGTGTTGGTTTGCATTGGGATATCAAGTATTTGCCACATAAAATAATTGATCATGTTTGGAGCCAGAGCTCCAAAATCTGCTCCAAATCTCATCAACAAGGCCGGTATTTTGCACTGGAAAAAATATGAGCGTGACTTTACTATTAAAACAATCAAAATACAGGCCATGTTCATCACTAGGGATCCATCGCATCTAATATCAATCAACAAAATTATCACCGGACAGGAGTGTTCGTGTACCAGACAAGCAAACAAATAAACACTTTAACGAGCGGCACATTGCTCCGAGATTCTGGTGTGTTGAACTTGAACTGACCGATCCCAAGACCCCTTTCGGAAATCACTAATTGTCTTCATCACAAATACACATCTGCTATCAAAAATATAAACGGCTGAAACCACACGTGTCTCTAAACATGCTCATGAATCTAATAAAGAGTGGTTCAGGATGCACCATGCCAATTAACCGCGTCAACACATCAGTGTCACTGAGAACAAAACAGAATGTCATCTGACTATGTTTTCGCCCCTGTCCGTCTGCCCGTCCACCCATCCGTGTGTGTGTCTGTTAGTCATTCTGTTAACAGTTAATCTCCGGCACCGTTGAACCGATCGACGTGAAACGTTGCACACACATGGACGGGAGTCCAAGGAAGAACCTGCACTCCAAAGTTCTGTTATAGGGCCACCAGGAGGCCGATTTTAGCAAAACATTTTTTTTTAAATCATGCAAATTGGTACACATTATCTTTATAATAATAATAATAATAAACTTTATTTGTATAGCACCTTTCATGACATGAAATATGTAATTGTATTCTTACTCTGTAAAGCACTTTGAGCTGCCTCAAAGTGCTTTATAGAGCAAGAATACAATTACAGAAAAGTACAACTAATTTAACAATAAAGCAAAAAAAGAAAGCAAAAGCATAAAACAACATTAAAATAATAGCAAAACGGTGAGGACATGAATAACAACACAGAGATTTAAAGATCAACCAAAAAATAAACTAAAAGCAAGAAAGAAATAGGTCTTGAGCTGTGCTTTTAAGCTATCCACAGTGGCTGCCTGTCTTAGGTGTCGCTGTCGGCCCGTAGAAGCAGAATGCTGCTTCACCGTGTTATTTATATATATCATTGTAGGCACCTCGAGCAGGTCAGCACTTGAAGACCTGAGGGGGTCATATGATGCAGGCGTATCTGTCAGACCTTTCATATTTCATTCTGATTGGCTACAGTTGGCTTCCAAAGTTTACAGGAGTGGCCCGTTTTGCACAAAATGTCACAAATCATGAACACAGCGTCCAATTGCCATGAAACTTTGCTCACACTCACAGTACGCCAAGGAAGAAACCCCACCCCGTTTTTTTTGCCAAATTGGCCTCACGGTGGCTCTACAACAGCCCACTTCATGTTTTGGCCTAAAACTTGTAGGTACAGTAGTACAATCACAATATTTTTTCCCCTAGATTCCTTGGATCATGACGCAATCTCCATATAGGCCCCTGCCATTTGTGCCAGATTATATTTTGTATCAAACTCTAACAAATCGGTACACACAGTGCCGCTTTAGACTCCACAGGGGCCCTACGCAGGATACGGGACACATGCACGCGCGCGCGTGTCCCTCGGATAAAGTTACTTTTTTTGTACTTTACATTTCGGTTTTAGTGTGCTGCACAGCCTGTGCTGATGTGAACGCAGTAATGCATGTTATTTTCTGCTGAAGGGAGGGGGCGGAGAGGGGGCCTCTTTGATCGGCGGGTAGGTGGGGCCCCACGCAACCTGCGTAGTGTGCGTGTAGGGGGAAGCGGCCCTGGGTACACATTATGTCTGGGGTCATGTAGACTGAAAGAACAAGCCCAATCGATGGTCTTGAAGGGCGGAGCCAAACCCAGGCGCTGGATTCCAGCGCCTGGGTTTGGAGCACTCTGATTGGTTAGGAGATAACAAGGTCCTAAGACCAGCGTTCCTGCAAGGTTCTCCCAGGCTTTTTTTCTTTTGAAACAAAAAAAAAGGCATGGGTTTCCGAGGCTAGGGGTCATGTGATCAAGATGTGAAAGTCAGATTTCTCCCACACGCGCACACACAAACGCACACGGCACGCACACGCACACACACACACACACACACACACACACACACACACACACACACACACACACACACATCTATCAGTCTATCCGTAACTTACTAAATTGCCCATGTGCTGCAGTATCTTCTCTTTGCTAAATGGATGGAGAAGAAAAGAAAAAAAAATCATGAATTGCTTTTGAGTAGTAATCCATTTTCAATCCATTTCTTTCTAAGGAAATAATTCTGCTTGTGCTGGTTAATATTAACAGGTAAGATATATAATCTTTCTCTTTTTGCAAGATTTTTTGCTAATTCTGAGCCTGATTTTATGAGGACTTCAGGTTCAGACATGAATACAGAGAATATAGGGTCTGCTTTGTATGTATTTATTTATTTTATATGCAATGTCTGTCATGAATATTGATTATGGCTCTCATATTTTAGCATTATCATTCATAAGAGAAAGAATAATATTGAAACAGGCTAATGTTGTGGTACAACAATTATGTGATATGTTGAAATTATTGATCAAATAAAAAAGTAGTTCATGCTTCCTATACAATTACCAATAGACTCAAAGTAAACTTCAACACACAGATATTTTTCCCTACCCAATTCTACACTACCCAAAACCACAAAGTAAGCACAATAAGCCTAAAATCTGCCTGCTGCAAGCTTCCACCAAGCATACATCATCGCCACCTCAATTACCCCTTATTCCAGCCACATAGCCTATGCAAAATGTCAGAGGTCACTGTCCTCATTCAGCAAGAAATCAAAATGATAATGACCCCTTATTAGAAATTCTATTTGGAAGTGCACATATGAAACATCAAAAGGTGCTGACACCGAGGGGCTTGGTGGGTGACAAGGGGGTGGGGTGGGCAGTGTGATGAAGCCACAGTGATAATTCCCATCAAAGCAGAGTCCGACAGTAAGGGGGTCATCCATCAGATGGATAGGGGACTGTTACACCACAGAGCCGAGATAAACAGTAAACTCAAATTTGGAATTTTGTATAATTCACGGCTCTCAGTGTGAAATGCACTATTTGTAATAATCTGACACCATGGAAAATGCACTCTTTTTAGACATTGAGGCACAACCATATCAAGCCAGCAGAGAAGAGGTTTGGCAAATTATGAATGATAGCCCTGCGGTAAAAAGCCATAAAGGAAATAATAAAATAAAACATCTAGTGGAGCCATGATGAACATACACTGAAAATGTGCACTTCAGCAAACAATCAGGTGACGTCAATTATCTGAAATTGGGCTGACTATGGAGCATTTCTATTCTGGCACTGGCACAGTCAACCTTTTAATGGCAGGCTGTTATGTGATAGATATCTGTCTGTCTATTACCGCGTCTGGCCGTCCTGACAAAAAAACTATTTTAAGGAGAGGTGGACAGAGCCATTGCTGCAGCATGCCCACACACTGATCGTGGGTTCTGTCCCGTTGGGGTAAAGGTCAGTGGCCAAGACTTGACCTCTTCTACCTCCCGAGGGCTTCCTTCTCTGTCCTGACCACCTTAGTAACAGGAGATTGCATGGCCCATCTACCACTCACACAGCTACTGAGTCAGAAAATAGCCATGACTGCCCTCATCGACCACCTCACCTGGTCAACAAGATGGATTGTCACCATGCTGACAGTGTGGCTTAGTGAGAGAGTTTTTACTTTGGGCATATTGCAGCACACTGTCATCAACAGATGGTCGGAGGCTGGAGTATCCCATATTTACACTACAGAGTCACTATTTACTCAGTCAGTCAGTCAGTCAGTCAATCAATCACTGAATCAGTCTGTGATATAGATAGGCAAGGAGAGCGATAGGCAGATAATCCCATGCAATCAACCAACCAACCAAACAACCAAACAACTGTTAACAGTCATACTCAAATTCTACCTATATAAAAGTTCTGAACCTATTCATAAAGTGTGTATCATCTATTGAGCTTTTGATATTTTTTAAAAGTATTAGGTTCAACAAAAATATTTAAATGTGTGCAGTGATTAGTAAAGGAACAATTGAAGTTACTGAAAGATAATACAATCAGTAGAATTACATTTAAGATAATGAAAGATGAGCTACTGCCACGAATGAAACGTTATTATTTTAGATGATACCAAGGCCAGTACATAATTTCCCATGAGTCATTATTAGCCAAATCTTCACTATGGACTCACAGGTCCTGACTATACAATACACTATGTACACAGAGAAATCAGGCAATAGGACTGCTGACGTTAAATTTTCATACATCCATAGGGGCCGAAAATCTGCTTGAGACTGCACTTGACCACCACACAACACCAGCCCTTTCCTTTCATTATACAACACCATGTATTTACCAATTATACAGCATTATATTACAATTTAATAACAGAGATTTCATCAGCGTTCAACAGCTGCCCTGATGAATAATATTAAAAAACGATGCACACTTCATTCACCTTCCATTTCATTATTCAAAATGAATTTCCAATTAGTCTGGAAGAGGAGGAAAAAATGCAAAACATTAAAGTGTTTCATCCTTCTCAGAGATAGGCCGTGACTGTTGAAATATTTCACAGCCTCTACTGTTCCTGAGAGTTAGAGAGTCAGAGCAGCATCTTTGTTAAAGAAAGGGCATTGTCAGGCAGGGAGGTGCAAGGGAGACGTCAAGCCAGATTTATACTTCAGTTGCGCCCCGGTGTCACACGCTGAAAATAGGTGATCTACAAGCTCGCAACGTGTCAAAGCATGACATTTTGTGAGCTGGTAGATCTGCTATTTTGAAAGTATATCAAGCCCTTCAGGCTTCAAACACTGCAACACCATCCATAGCGTAGTGTTGAGAGAAAGAAAGCGGAAGTGGGGAAATAATGAGAGCCTCTCGCTCCATCTTCTGCCCTGTGCACCTGGACAGAAAAGCAGAAGAGAGCGAGAGCCCCCCCCCCCCCCCCCCCACAGACACACACCCACATACACATCTTCCATTCGACATTCTCACCTCTCGCCCTTTTCAACCTGAAAAGGGACCACGGCTCCCGACCCTTCAACTCAGACTTGGGAATTTCAATCCTATTTCACATCCTAGAACAAAACAGCCTGCCCCTGATTACTGATGCATTTCAAAGCAGGCATCATTATATTTTCACACTGCTTTCCTCTTAAAAAATGTACTGAAAAACCTTTCTGCCAGTTCCCAGGAGCCCGGCTTCTCTACTTCTGCTATGGTCTTATTAGTCTCCTATCTCGCACTGCCTGCTGGGGGGGAACACATTGCTATGCATTTTCTATGTCTCTCTGACCTCTCAGTGGATGGAATTCATTGGCCTAGCCCTCATTTTTTTTACCTTGCTTTGGAGAAAAGCAGCCGCCGTCTGATATAGCTATTAAAGCATAAACACCATTAAATAAGGATGTGCAGCCAAAATGGATACTGGAAGAGCCAGAGAAGCCTCTGCTTTCACAGTAGTTGAGGCCTAAAAGCTAAATACCCAGGCTTTTTCATCATGCTTATAATTCTATGTATCTAAATTTGGTCCAACTGGAACTGCATATTGTTTAAGTAAAGAATAAAACAATGTAAAAGCACTGGGCACTAGGCTATATGCAATCAATAATGTCACAATTTCTTCCCTAACACTGAATTCAGATGTTAGAGTAGCAATATGGCTATACATTAAATGTATAGCCATATTTCTACTGTGGATTTTTATCTGGCTTATTCCAAACTTCAACAGTTCACAAACATGTACCGTAACTATAATGAGGCTGAGGAATTGTGGAAGGAAGATTGTGCTTTTGTTGACATTTTAAACATTGTATTAGGGGTCCAAGGTGCGAAGCTGCTGAAACCCTATTGTATGTAAGGATTATTATTTTCTTTGTTTCTTTCACTTTTCTTCCTTCCTCCGGCCTAAAAACATCCGTTTCTCAGAAACTATAACTGCTACGGTTAGCTTGGAAAGCGGCTACACTATAAAATTATACTGATTGGCCAGATGGTGTGTCTCAAAAACAGAAGTAATAATTTGCAGCTATATTTAATATCATGTTTTTGTTTGTACTGTACTTGAGGTCAAAATCTAGTTCTAGGTTAGGAAGGATAGGGGAGAGAGAGAGAGATAAGGGAGGGAGAGAGAGAGAGAGAGAGAGAGAGAGAGAGAGAGAGAGAGAGAGAGAGAGAGAGAGAGAGAGAGAGAGATGATTAGAGTGGAAAGGGAGGGGCTTTTATTGCAGGGTTCTTTACTGCAGTCACTGAGTGGCTCGACTGACCGGAGAGGCCTGCAAAGAACTGTGGGAGTTGATGAGGTAGTCCAGCTGAATGATATACATCGGCAGCCACGGGCGAGAGCTGTCCATTAGTTACGGGGTCCCTGTAATGCTCAGCTCCAGTACATTATTTTCAAATGCATCAGTCAGCGTCGTGCAGCACAGATAAATTCTAATGCCTCAGATCTGTAATGCATACTCTCACCGCTGCTATATTACGCTGCAGGTTAGGAGGGCAGGGAGAGAGAGGGGGGAAAAATGTAATTTATTTTTCACTGCGGCCAGTATTCCTCCCATTAGCTTCAAACGTGATATAAGTTATGGCCTTTAACGAGTGCCTTTAGCCACCAGAGCACGCAGCACACAAGACTGCAGGCAAAGGGGTGGGCTGAGGGCCGAGGGACTGGCAGCCTATGGCATGGATAAGCTATCAGAGAGCCCTAGTGGGAATAGAACACAACTTTCTGTCACAGCTGTCTGACACACTAGCTAATTCATGTTTATCTAACTCTAACCAGCACTCATTATCATAAACACACCAGTTCCGACTAGCCACATCTACAGGCAGTTCGGACCGGCAGCGGTCCAAGACAATCAATGTAAAACTACAGGATATGCCTTGAGAGTATACCGTAAGTATATGATATGTAGGGATTATCCTACACTACAATACGAGGAGGATGAGTAAGTGAATGTGTGAATGCCAGGGTACCCTTTGCCTCCCGCATTCAAAATGCTCTTTGAAGCATGTGAAGGGAGCTTGGCCCATCTCTACCACTCAAAGATTCTTACCTTTACCAATCAAATGTCACGTCTGGAAAAAAAGGGAGCCATGCTGACATTTTAAACAGCTCTGGGATCACTTCCTGTATATTAGAGAGCAGATGTTTATGCAGGACATGAAAATGGGTTGTACTAGAGTCACACACATGCATAACTTTAGTTCTGTTCTGTTCTATAGTCAGTTGTGCACATGGGGATTCATACTTCATGCTTAACTTTACATTCCTTTCAGACTTAATACAGAATGCTAAATCAACTATATTTAAATAAAGATCCCCCACTGATCTGTCTCCATTAATGTTCACTATCTCTTCTCTTTCCTCAAGCTTTTTAACAGAGTATCACTGAGTTACAGCCAATCTATCCTGCTGGCATAGCTCTTATTTTCAACTATTGACAAGTGCCTAATTAGCTGTGCACTTTTAGGCATTCCTTTAGTTGCGGGGGAGAGGCATTGTGTATGCATAATCAATACCCCCTGTAATGCTCAGCTATCATCTGTTGCTGTCTGTCAGAGCTCTGAGATCAGCCAATCTATCACACACTGATTAAGACTTTTTTTCCCTCCAATTATGATTCGTCCTTTAAACATTTAATGGCAAAAACCATTACAAAGTACTCATGGGAATAGAAATAAAGAAATAAAGCTATCAAAGTATGTACTAAGTGTGTATTTGCTCTTTCAAATGCATTCAATGGGCCATTAAAAGACAACAATATAAGGCTTTTCGAAAAGGGGCTTTTTAAAAAGGTACTTCTTCATGATTATCTGACCACGTGCAATGAGTACCATAGCCAAACTATATATAGTTAAGCCGAACTGATGGCTATCATCAGCAATTAGCTCCACAGCCACATATAAACTAGACACATTGCACTATCTCTGCCAAGCCACAGGCCAAGAGTAGAGATTATTGTTTTGTGTGTGTGTGTGTGTGTGTGTGTGTGTGTGTGTGTGTGTGTGTGTGTGTGTGTGTGTGTGTGTGTGTGTGTGTGTGTGTGTGTGTGCGTGTGTGGGGAGGTCTGTCTGTAGTTTGTCCACAGCTAATCTCCCAAACTACTAAACCGATCAGTGTCATATTCCGCTTGCACGCTGCCAGATCATAACCTCAGATCCAACGTCTCTCCAGGCTATGGGATACGTGTCCGCAGCGCTATGGAGTGGGGCCAGCCAATCGGCACAAGCTGTCCGTCCGGTGTGTGGGATCTACACTATGCTAATTTGCACCTCCTTTCAGCTGCAGCTGTGCAACTATTGCCTTGTGGTTGATGCATGCATGTACAAATTTGGGCTTTCACGCATTATTAATGCATTAAGGCATTGCCTTATTAATGGCACTAATTATTTTATCGCTATTAGTGCAATTTTGCCTTTTTTGAAATATTGAAACATCCGCAGCATCCAAGACACAAAACGAGCGCTCCCTCCCATAACCTCTCTCTGTGTGTCTCAACCAATCACAGTGATTGATTGTACGGTTGGGTGCAAAGGACAACTAGTGTGGGATTGGCTTACATGTGCGTCTCAACCAATCATAGCTTTTGGGGGTGGGTTTCCAATGTAAAAACACGTAAGTGTGCTCTTCAGCACCGTTCGGGAAAGGCTGTTGAAATACCCAATTTAAACTGTTGTTTCACAGCCAGGGGTGCACCGGTCACTTAACACGACACCACGGCGTGGTGTCATTATTTCTTTCACACGCACGCACAGGTACGGTACGGCACGGATGTGCACGCGTGTGCACGCTAGAACGCGTCCCAATTCATGAGCCTGTACCCAAATGGCTACTTTGCATAACAGGGTTACAAGTGAGTGTCCAAATGCATCCTCACTCCTCACATCACATTTTGGCTTCAGTAGCCGCTTGCCCGCTGCTGCCAGTATCCTATCTGCACGCAACAATGCCTCAGCCACCGTCGAAGAAGAGAAAGATAGGTACTCGTTCAATGCAAACTTTTAGTTTCAGCTCCTATAATTCAAGGTACTCCTTGAGAAGATTTACAAAGACTAAAAACTAGTAATTTCCTATACAAACATGTTTCCTACTGTGTATACACATTAAGTAAAATAAAATGCGCACAATGTGATGCGCACGTGTGCGTGACGTCATTAAAATAGTGTTCCGCCGATAAAGAAAATCACCTTTACACCATTGTTCACAGCGGAGTATCATTTTACCACCATTTTACTACAAAAATCCATAAGACCATGTCAACACCTTCACATTTTCACTGAGGTGTTAGAATATTCTTTTACTATACGATACTCATGGCAAAAAAAAGGCCAAAGTGCACATGTAACAAGTGCTGTACAACAAAAATAGTATCACATGTGAAAGTAAAATATTGAAACTATTTATTTGGCATTTAGTAAAATATCAAAAACATAATACTGTTGTGAAGCAGCATGCAGAAACGAGTTTATGCACCTGTAGTCAAATGATTATCAAATCAGCCTCCTCTGTGTCTAGTGTGCATGACAACACCCCCTCTGTCTGCTTGCTTTGCCTTCCTTTGTGTTTGTTTTTTCCTTATTCTGTGATTTTACATAGACTAAACAGACATCATAATGTCTTGCGGCTCTCCATTGTAATGCTTGTCCGTAGTTGAATCCAGTTTGAGCGCTAACCTGTTTAATGTTAACCACTTAAGCCCAAAATACTTCGCCATACAACAAATCACAAAAATAGCCAATCTACAAGCTCACAAATGTGATCTTTCTTTTCTACTATCTTTCTTTTTTTTTTTGCCTACTGTATGACATGCCCAATATAGGGATGGACACCAGGTTGAAAGTAGTTAAACAAGAAATGATGACACAGTCATATCAATACCAGGTTGCTCTCTCCAGCGTCCCCGCACGGAACCAAATGGACCCGTGATCCTGTACCCTTTCGCTTGTGGAGTAACAAATCGCCGTTGGAGGCGGCCTGTGTGTGTGTGTATGAGGAGACAAGTCAATAATTAGTTTGATGGCGACAACGACCACACCGTTTTTTTTTCAGTAGTTTGTTTGGTGGCGACGACCACACTTTTTTTTTTGGTTCTGAGCTATGATCCCATAGCATGGGAGGACGCCCGTCGATCAGAGTATGGAGAAGTCTCGGGGAAGTCTCCCCATTGGCTTAAAGGATTGAAGGACAGCCAATGATGAAAAGGTTGCTAGAAAGTGTTTAGCAAGTGTTTAGTAGTTGATCAGTCTCTTCCTAGACCAGGCTGCAAACAACCTGGTAATAGATGCCCATACAAATTCACAAAAATAATATTGTCCTACATACAGTTGTGTCACATCTTTGCAGATAAACAGTAAACACACCTTCCATTCTTAAAGTGATGGTTAGCTGGATTCAGCTAGGGAGACTACTCTTGCAAGGAACTATGGAAAGATGTAAAATCAAATCATAAAACATAATAGACTCCGCATTGGCCACTGGATCATATGTCAATGTTGCCACCATATTGGTAGGGGCAACTTCCCATAATTCCACTGCAAGAAATATGCCCGAGTCATATATCGTCACCTTATTAAACTAATGGCCTAAGTCATTTTTTCAAGGTTTTCAGGAAAAATAAAAAACTGATCCAGAACAAAACTATATGATATTTCTTAAACATTTCACCCAAAATGTTTATAACAAAGTATGACTATTTAAATAGAAATAACACTGTCTGTCAGTTATGTAACATAAGAGATTGAAATAGGTTTAAATAGGATTAAATCTGACTTAGGCCAAAATAAAAAGCAAAACAAATTACAAAATGGCCTAAATCAGTAAATAATTTGGCTTAAGTCACAAAAACATGTGACTTAGGCCAAACAAAAGGCCTATTTTGTCCTAAGTCACACTAGGGAGTTAGGCCATTATACTAAAAGGGGCGTGAACAGCATGATTCTTTTCAATTAGGAGTTGGGCCATTTTACCAGAGGTGGCCAGTGTCATGAGGACCTGACTTAGGCAAAAATATCATTTCCTCAAAAAATGACTTAGGCCATTAGTTTAATAAGGTGACGATATGAGTAAATAAAACCTATTGTTTCATACCCATTATTGTTACTATCTAAGTAATATAAGGTATTTTGGTATGATCTTTAATTCTCCTTACTTTAACAAAGTAGCTTGTATCATAACATAACTACATGTCTAGCATTTGTAAAAGACTATTTATATTGTGGAGAGACCTCCTCCGTCTATATTTACGATTAGATAAGGCCGACCACGGTGTTATTCATTAACCTTATTTCTGGAAGAACAGGACACTTGTGATATTGTTATTGACTATAAGAAATATATTATTTTGTTCTAAATACCCACCAGAGCATACGAGCGGAGTGGAGTGGGAGATTTTTTTATGTATTTATAAAAAGGTAGGAGCGAACTCTGAATTTTTTACGTATTTATAAAAAGGTAGGAGCGAACTCGGAACGAGGACCGCCTGCCGCTCCAAGCCGCTCCGGTCGGGGGCCACGCACCACATGTTTGAGCATGCCCGGTCGCACTGACAGACACGAAGAAATCCACAAGTGCAGAGCACACGTTCCTGATCAAGATTTCATTCAAATGTCACCTTAATCGAAACTGGTGATTAATCATTAACCCTCAGGATTTAATATGGTCCGTCTTCTTAAAAAAGACAATGCCTACATAAAAAGGAAACTTAGATGGCGTCTTTTGCCTAAACTCTTTAGGCATTTTTTACTATTTTGAAAAACGTTTTAAATAAATAATGAAAGTAGCCGATCTACTGTACATCGACATGAGCCTGTAGATAAGCTATATATTTTATTTTAAAATGTTTTTCAAAATAGTAAAAAATACCTGAAAAGTTTAGGCATTAGGGGTAAGGCGAGATAGGGCCCTAAGTTACCAGAGCAACTTAAGCCTTATCGCTCTGATCAACCACTCATCCTGACACTCTACCTCACCCTAACTGGCCACAGGTTACTTGAGAGAATGCAGCAAGGCCCAAGTGTCATGTTGTCTCATCTAGTGCCTTATCATGTGCCAACTCTGTTTACCCCAGCAAAACAGCAAGGCCTTTAATGCAGATGAATTATGAAGAGGCTACAAGACTCTCTTAATTACTCTACTCGCCCAGTCTGAATAATGCAGGATTCAGCTTACGACCATGTTAGTGGGGATTGCATACAGTAGTTAACATAACTGCTTAACACAGAGCTGGGCTCCCTCGGGCTGGTGTATCTTTGGGACCTACTCATTAAAGGTGTGTGTGTGTGTGTGTGTGTGTGTGTGTGTGTGTGTGTGTGTGTGTGTGTGTGTGTGTGTGTGTGTGTTGTGTGTGTGTGTGTGTGTGTGTGTGCCAAAGTGTGCGATTCCACCCACTTTGGCAGGTGGTGCATGCTAAATACAGCCAGTCAGGGACAGAGACAAGCGGCAGTGGACGTGTCAGCCTCTGGCACGTGTCTGGGGTTCATCAGGCGTTAAGCGTGGGGTGTCTGAGATGCATATGGTAGTGAGACTGAAGCCCAGCGCAGTGAAGCAGAAGACACACACAAACACTTACACACGGCAGATGCAGATAGACGTGCACATACACAGTAAAATCCTCAATGTTAATTTGACTCTGAGAGTACACAAATGTACCCAAATAGACCCGTAAGGGACCATTTGGTTACATTTGTGTACTCTCAGAGTTACAAATGGATGATCTAACATTGAGGATTTTACCATGTGCAGTTCCAAGATTATAACAATTATATAAAAAAAGAAAACTTAAACCAACATTAGAGGAATACAGAATAATGCCCTGAGAATGATGGATACTTACTTTAGCTTGAGCATCTTGTTCAGAAAGCAATGCCCTTTTGAGTTGTTGGAGACAGGTTTCGCGCGTAGATAGGTGAATCTTAAGGTCCCCATGTTGCATAACTTGCTCATCACTAAATAAAAACAGAAAAAAAACAATACAATGACGTACTTTTTTAAACGCTTTAATCTCAGAGTTATAATTTTGGGAATTATTCACATTGTGGGCTTGTAGATTGGTTATTTACGCTACAAATAGGGCTCACGTGTTTAAAGCTGAATTTAGAATACTAGAGGTTCGGACCGCCACGGCCCTCACACCTACGTCGCGCTGCCACTCCAACAAATATGTCTGAGTCATAGTGTTGGGGGCTTTGTGAGAGTACCCATTGTACCCGTCTGTCTGTGTCCCTATTATGCCCATATATGGAGATCCCTGATGTCATCAGTATATACCCATATTTTGGAATGCCCATATAGTATATGGGCATATTTCTTGGATCAGCGGTTCTGGACAACTGGATATCCGAAGTACTGATATGGTGGGTCCGCAGCCAAATACATATCAATTTGGGGGTCCTCGACATGAAAACCACTGCTGTAGATAGACCCTTATTAGTCCCGCGAGGGAAATTCAGTCGCCAAAGGAAGAGTAAGACAAAGACTGTAACATACAGCAAGGGTAGCAAAACCAGAACTAGAAGTCAAGAGATGCTACGAACACTGCAAGAAAAGAGGCATTAATGGGCATTTTTGGGCATTTACAGTTGCTCAGTAAACCTGCAGTTTGCTGGTGTTTTTGTACGTAATTGGAAATTTACAGTTGAAAATGTTTACTGTGAAATACGTCTATATACTTTGGAAATCAGTGATTTACCGTTCCTCTGCCAGACAAAGACCCAGCAGGAGACTGGCCATTTCCTTTGACATCCAAATTCACTCTTTGTTTAAAGAGGGGGTCTCTCTCTCCCTCTCCCCATTACCAAAGCAAAAATGGAACAAAACAAAACTATACTTTTCAATGTTTTTGTTAAGGGCTTAAAAAGGGCTTCATTTGTTAATCTTTTTTTTATATATAATCTAAGTGAATAAGAATATTTCCCATATCTGTTCACCGAATAGGTGACTGACTTAATGGTGTGTGTGTGTGTGTGTGTGTGTGTGTGTGTGTGTGTGTGTGTGTGTGTGTGTGTGTGTGTGTGTGTGTGTGTGTGTGTGTGTGTGTGTGTGTGTGTGTGTGTGTGTGTGTGTGTGTGTGTGCGCGCGTGTGTCCACCTTTGCCTGTGTGTCACGCTTGGGCCCTGGGCCAGACTTTGGACATGTCTGCTTTATGTGCTGCTGCGGGTATCTTACCTACTGTACACTGTTACGACCTGGCTCGTAGGCCATAACAAAAAGGAGGAAGACACACGGCTGGTTTAAAAGTGTATACAATAATATCATATATTTAACTTAAATATAACAAAGAATGGCATGGAGTGTGTTAGTCTGTAGAATCAGTAAGTGAGTGGATGTGTGCAAACCAAAGACTAAACTGAAGAAGACCAAATTAGTTGCTGCTATATCGCTGTTGTCGAAAAGAAACCTCTTATCTCCATATTCAAACTTATGTTTTTTATTAGATAAACGCCCTACTTCTTCATACTACAGCGTCACACAAAAGCATCAAATGCTTTTTTAAATGGAATCCTGAAAAGTAACTGTTTTGGACACAAGTTTTTCAGAAAACCCAATGCCCAGCCTGCAGGACCTGTGGGAAGACACTCAAAGACAGACAGGGGAGTAGCCTAAGCAAGCGAGCTTGCTTGAGGTGTGAAGGGGGATGGTGTGTGTGTGTGTGTGTGTGTGTGTGTGTGTGTGTGTGTGTGTGTGTGTGTGTGTGTGTGTGTGTGTGTGTGTGTGTGTGTGTGTGTGTGTGTGTGTGTGTGTGTGTGTGTGTGTGTGTGTGTGTGTGTGTGTGTGTGTGTGTGTGTGTGTGTGTGTGTGTGTGTGTGTGTGTGAGACAGAGAGAGAGAGAGAGAGAGAGAGAGAGACGGGTGTTCATTTACAGCAGCACAGGTTATGTTGATAAAGGCTGGTGATGTTTGCTTTTATGCATTATTACACATTTACCTTAAGACAGGCAAGCCCATTGTATTTAGTATTCAGTTAGTATTTTATTGTTATTTATTTATTGTTTATTTGGTCAGGCATTTCTCAGGACAGCTAAAGGTCCTTATTTGGGCCCTTCCAGGACCCCATTGAGTCCCTTTGTTCACCAAATTCAAATCAGAAAAGGAGCCAAGCAGAGAGGAGTGAAAACTAAGAAAGTAAGTGGATTTACATGCTGTACAGATCTCTTTAAGTTATAGATTATTGTGTATTCCTTTGTTTGATTTTGATTGAATACTTTATTAGCAGTTTGCTAAAAAAAAAAGAGCAAGTAACCTACAGTTCAATACAAGGTCTGCTAAGAGGATTTTAAACCCCAAAAAGCCTATGGCTTGTTTACATCAAGCTAAACACAAGCTAAACTTTATTTTCATGCTGTTTTATGCTGCTCAGTTTGGGTATTCTTCCTGCTTGTCTTGGTTGAATTATTATAGTATGCTAGCTAAGCTATTAGCTGAAACTTTTACATGTGCTACAACATATTTATTGATTTGTTTTATTTTTATCTAAGTAGGTAATTGTGTTAGCCTTTCACATACAGTTCAAAAGCTTAAATGCTAGGTTTTGATGGAGGCTTTGAACAGGTCGGGGGTGGGGTGGAGGTGTCTACAGTCTGCAGTCTGCACTCTGAAACTGGCTTCTCTGGAATCAAGTCAACTAACATATACTGCTTTTTAGACTTTTACTGGGGCCAGTTAAACATTGCAGTCACATGTAGGTTCTCTTTTAGAGCAGTGTAGATGTGGAATTGTGTTGTTTGTGTAGATAAACAACTAAATAGATCCTAATTGTGTTTTCCTTGTATTTCAGCGGCTTGCAGGACTCTCTTTGAGTCTCTGAGAAGAAGCCATCGCCTGGACCAACCAGAGAATGCTGACCAGAAGAAAAAGATGAATGCCTCAATGAAGAGCCGACAGAGAAGATTGAGGGTAAGTTATATGGAACTGTTTGTAAGATGTTTTTTTGTTTTACATTCTGTGTTCCTGTAATAATGGTAATGTAATACATAATTTAATTGCTATTCTATGTTTTACAGTTGATGACCACCAGGACTGCATGTCTGGAGTCTGATGGAGAAAGGGCCGTGTGGGCGCACGCAGGCCCAGATGAAGAGGACGGCATCGTAGATGGACGGGCGGTGTGGATTGTTTCATCTCCACCCGAGAGAGATGAGGAACTTTCTGCTTTATGCCAGGTGCTTCAGGAGAGGAAAGACAACCGAAGAGACCCGCGTTCCCTTCATCACCACCGCGTGCGGCGAGACACACTGGCACAGAACAGCTCATTTTTAGCTCTCTTACACAGTAACTAAGTTGTCCAGTTTGGTGGAGGGACTCCAAAGACAAGAGAGGCCGTTCAGCGAGACACTGCCTGAGAGACAGAACTACAATTTCTTTTTGTTATTATTGTCCCCTTTGTGGGAGTTTTGTACAACTTCTGGGGGTCCCTGGAAAAAAACATTTGGAGATGGGGATTTTTTTTTTTACTGTTTTAGAAGATATTTGTAGAATCCCCAGAAACAAAGATTTGAGTAACAAATGTTCGCTTTAAGAAAATATATATATTCAAAGATTTGCACAAATTTTCCACGATTTTGGAGCAGATTTGGTTCCATTTGTACACTCTCAGAGTTACAGACCCGTAAGGGTCCATTTGGTTCCATTTGTACACTCTCAGAGTTACAGACCCATAAGGGTCCATTTGGTTCCTATCCATCATTTAGCTGGGGACCCCCTGGAACCCCCTCAAGGACCCCTGGGGATTTTTTTTTTTACTGTTTTAGAAGATATTTGTAGAATCCCCAGAAACAAAGATTTGAGTAACAAATGTTCGCTTTAAGAAAATATATATATATTCATATGTTTTTTTTTTTTATCAATAAACACAATTTACCTGACTGAGATTGTTGCCTATTTGTTTTCAGAATCATGTATGTATATGTGTGTGTGTGTGTGTGTGTGTGTGTGTGTGTGTGTGTGTGTGTGTGTGTGTGTGTGTGTGTGTGTGTGTGTGTGTGTGTGTGTGTGTGTGTGTGTGTGTGTGTGTGTGTGTGTGTGTGTGTGTGTGTGTGTGTGTGTGTATATAAAACTAAATAAATGCATACATAACATATCAATAAATATATATATATATATATATATATATAAATATATATAAATAAATAAAATAAGGGGGGGGCCCCCCCCCCCCCCCCAAGATCCCTAGGAGGGGGGGTCACCTTGTGAGCCCCCCCCCCCCCACACACAATGTGACCCCCAAAATGAGGGCGGGATGCCCACCTACGTCACAGCCAATCATACGTGGCTTATTGCACATGCTCAGTAGCATTACTCGAGATAGGGAGGGGGGATCTCCCCCCTACCAAATTGTGGAAATCTAGGTCAGGGCTGAAGGTGTGATTTTCTGGCAGCAACCCCAGCAGGGGGTCACGCATACTTAATTTGGTACCATACAGGAGTTTACCGACCTACAAAACTTTGAGTTTTCCGAGTGGAAAACTCTTGTAAATTCTTGTAAATTCTCTGAGTTTACATCTCATATTCATCGGTTTTCATAGCCGGAAACCTTGTTTTTTTTGCAGTGGAAGAGAGGCGTAAGCTCTGAACAGTAATTGTAGGATAGTTCAAACTATATAAATGCAGTCCTTTTACCATTTATTCTTATTCTTATTTTATTGTTATACATAGGTTGATAAGTTTTAAGTAGAATAATTTCACAACCTATAATGCTGACAACTGTATTTTGTGTGTATATGACATAGACACCTTGAACCTTAAAGATAAAAATGCACACTAACTGGATACCTCCTCAGAGGTGTTAATTCATATGAGCAGTTTTTATATAGGTTGATTGACCTACTGTTTGAAATCTCTGTGTGTCTGTGCGTCTGTAGCTATCTCAAGAACCGCCAGACCACAGTGCCCAGCATGAAGTCGGTTGGATAGGCAGTTGTCCAGAACCACTGATCCGACCGATATGCCCAATTGCCCATAAATATAGGCATATATGGACATTCGGTTGTCCAAAATTTCCAATCCAACCGATATGCCCATATGGCTATAAAAGTATAAGTGGTTGACATTAACATATAGTGCTATAGTTCACATTATGGGTATACAATACATGAAATCTCTAATTTCTAGAATGGGACGCAGTATAATGCCAGAAAAAAAGAAAAGAAAAAAAAACGTTGGATAGAGCTCACTCTAAAACTACAATAAACATAGGAGCAGAAAACAGTGGGTGGTGACTGGTGAGAGCTTCAGCGTGTGGAGTTTAAGCTGTTTACTGAGATACTATGATCTGGTTTCTATGGCAAAATAGCCCCTATGCAGATTTGCATGCAAGGATGAGAAAATACTGTCAGTAATAAAAGGCTGCAGCTTTTTTGCATATTTCCACATCAAACGGTTCAGGCTACAACTAGTTTATATTTGTTTGGGCATATAATTTAGATCACCATCCATGTCACTAACCAACTGTTGATCTCTGTATTTAGCATTTAATATAACAGCGAATGAATGACAAATCTACATACGAACACAGAAAAATCTACACAAATCGAAGCCTAAGGCATGTGATATTCAGTTGACAGAGAATATGTTGGTCTTATTTTGAAGACAGAAGGAGAAGAAAAGTACATTAGACAAAAAAATGCCTTCCAAAAAGAAATATAGAATCACCTCAGCAACAATATGATTATCTTAGCATCAATTAAACAACAAGACGGTGTCCTGTGTTTTTAGCATTAGCCAAGAGTCTGTGTCGTACAATCTTGAGGGTACAAGCAGAGCTGTGCTAGTTGGCAACAATTAGACAAAGAGAACCGTATTCTCTCTCACGGACTTCCTACACTTTCTCAAGCACCATCGATAGCAAGCTGATGTGGCAGATGCAGTCCGCGCTTTTATTTTTCATCTTAAGTGAAGGCTCGCATGGGCCAGTAGTGCCCTTATCAACTACAATGACTGAGAATGAACTGCAGCTTCAAATGAGAAATGGGAGTTCCCCAAGGACTGGAATCTTATCAGCATATCAATCCCAGCATCAGCCATCCAGGTGGCAGGGAGAGTGATGGCCCTCCGTTGTGATTTTACACCATGAGCATATCCAAAATAGTGAAAGTTTGGCTGCTATTATAATGTAGATGAGTAAGACAGAAATGGGGGGAGAGCGTATGAGAACACTAAGTCAAGGATAAAACACATGATGAGTGGGCCATCCACAAAGAGGTAAACAAATCAATCATGTGTGATAAGTGCAGACTTTATCAGAGATGGCCAAGGCCAGAGTCAAACAACCCGCGGCATAAGACAAACACATGGCTACACTACCTTATAACTTAACATCAAGCTGTAGCCTATAGGCCAAGGTCAGTCCATGGTACTGCACACACAGAGCTACCTTTTCATTTCCCATCAGAGAATTGTTAGCACCAGTCTGTTAAGTAGGAATGGAAGAAATGCAATTATATCATTAGAGAGAGCGGGTTGACTGTGCTTTTACATGGACCGGCTCTATTGTTCATGGTGGACCATATTTAAGGATGAGCCTATTTGTGTCTGTGTGATTTCAGGTGCTGTTACTCAGCCGCACTCTAAAACCTTCATGTTGCTGGAACAAGATTGCCACTTTTATGGGACCACCGTGTTGAAATAGATGCTCAACAACTGATATGTGCTGAGGGGGTCAAAGGGTGCAATGAACGTGAAGGGAGCTTTCATCGGGGCACCAATCTTGTCTCATTTCCAATTCATACCACACCATTAACATACATTCACTGTGGACCACATTGTAGCCTAATACCTCTATTGTCCTACAACTGCAAATTGATTATAGTCAGGTGGTTTATTCTAGCAGCACTAAAAAAGATACACATGCTTGTACATAGACATTATACATTGTGACAGTGGTGTTTGTTGGCATTAGTAGATATGTACGATTGGTTGATAATTATTTTTTACATCGGTAAAAAAAATTGCTATGAAAAGCAATGTTAATACAATATACAGTACTGTGCAACAACGAATGACTGCTATGCAACACTCAAACTTGGCATGAATTTTTATTTGACTCAGTTTTTGGGATATGCAGTAGTAGCCTTTTAAACGTACAATCATTTTAATCCTCTTAACCCTGATGAAGGCAGCATGGACTGATGAAATATTGGACTTGTTGGATCTAAATAATGTGTAGTGCATGTATGTGCAAGGTTTCCCCTTTATTATCTCCTCCAGGCCGATAGACCTCCTACAGATTACAGAAAAAGTGCAAAAAAATCACCTTAATTTTATCTAAACCTTAATTTTAGTCACACATTAAGCCTTTGCCTGCCATGGACACGTTTCCTCGGCAAATTCTGCCAAGACGCAGGCTGCCAACGACAAGTTTGGACAAGCTTTTGTTTTCAGTGGTTTTCCACTAGATGGCACTGTTATCTATCCTACGAATGACACTTTCACCGCCAGATGACGACAGACCCGGAATTGACGTAATTTAAAAAAATAAAAGCTCTTTTACTGTTTATTTCCTATGGGGAAATGGCTATATCTCTGCTAGATGTCTGTTTCTCTTGCTTTACGGCAATAACAAGTCTCATTCAAATGGCCACAGCTGTGCAATGGATTAACCCAAGCGGATAATTCTTTTCCCCTATACTACCGGACCCCCGTGCGTGTAATAAGCCAATCTCTGTGAGGACGGCGGTCACGGAGATTGATTGATTGATTACAGTAAAATCAGTAAAATCGCTTACAAAATCGGTACAGTGAATAACTTGCATGCACCAACCTGTAACAGGGTAATTCATATTGCTGCAAATTTTCTCAAACATCGCAAATCATTGTTGTGGACTGGCCTTTAGTCTTCAAAGAACTGGTAAGACTTAGTGGACATTGCAGAGTTTCATAACAGTCTCCTGCTTTTGTTTCTCAAAACCAGCAAATGTCCCCAACACAAGTGTTTTGGGGATTTTTTGCCTATTTCTACACATGTATGCCTGTTGTGCACCACATGCTATGTACTGTAATCATAGCTTGTGGTGCACAACACATGTACTGTACATGTAATTCAATCACAGCACATAGGGACAGAGAAGCACTTATAGATGGCAACACAGAACGCATAATCAGCCTCACATCATTATTTAAAATGATGATCTATATCTAGTATTATTCTAAAAGCAGGTTCAAAATAATGGTGTCTCTGGGGCCATAATGTAGAAATGTTCAGAAAAATAAATGAATACAAAATGTGAGAACAATCGGCAGAGCATAGATATGTGCTACTTCAGCCCACTTATTGTCATGTATGACTTGAAAGGCCTTTACATTGAAAGACCATTTGCTCTTTTAACACGTTATCTATAAAATGACCTCTAGAAACCGGACCACTGATAAAACCCAGTTTGACAAGAATGCCTACAGACAGTAATGTGTTTAGGATGACTGTGTAACAATACGTGTTTTTACTGTAAGTCTTCATGGTTTTAAGACAATCAATACAGCCAATGATTAGACATACTGCAAGGTAGTGGCAATCTGGAATACATACATGTTGATAGTTCTCTTACAGAGGAATTCATATTAACTTCTAAGAGTAGAACTCAAAATATTCTGTCTAAAAATAAGCCTATTGCATGTTTTGCAAAAAACGGCCTCCTGGTGGCGCTATAACAGGCCCATGTAAAAAAAAATGGGGCAGAGGTTCTGCTCTGGCATCCAGTGAGTGTGTGTGCACAGTTTCGCTTCGATCAAGCCAACGGTGCCGGAGATTAGCTGTTCACAGACGGACACACGGACAGACGGGCGCACGGACAGGCGTACAGACAGACAGGTTGCAAAACAAAGTCTCCCCATGCCTTCGGCCTGGCGGAGACAAATATAATTGTCCTCTACCGTCTTTGACTTGTATATGTACTGTATATCTTTAAAGTCATCATGTAAAATTAAAAGTCAATCACGTCAGTTTACATACCTCAACCACTCTTTCACATTGACACATAGACAGTAAAAGTTAAATGTTAATTTAACTCTGATAGTATATCATTTCATTATTAGAGTTAAATTAAGACTTTATTAAGATTTTACAGTGTAATAACAAAAACAGTCATACTAAATTTAACAAACTATGCTGAATGGTATGCTGAAATATTCCTCTTCATTTCATTCAAGTGCTTTCACATACGAGCATCAACGCATCAAAGGCATGAGAAATGAAGGCTTTAATTGTTGTTCCAACCACATAGCCTAATGAAGGCTCTAATTGTCTTTCCACCAACATAGCCTAAGGTGTTTGTGTAAAAGGGGGAAAAAACAAAGGCTTTTAGATAATAATATTATTGAGTCTGACAACAGAGTGGCGTACAATTTCTGTTAAATATAAATCCAATTAAGAGAACAAATGAAGTGTTGTAATACTATGCACTACAAGGCAATATCAATGGTTCCACTCATCTTCTGAGGAGCTGTGTACAGCACTATCGTTAGGCATCTCATGGGCTCAACCCAACACATAGATGAGGTTTTTATTTTTGTGTTTTGTGTTTATGTTTCTACCTTGAGAAATACTCTTCTTTATTTCTCAAGGATTTCTCAAGAAAAATGTTATTGTATCATAGTAATCTAAACCCAAAATGGCCATTATAATCCATATGTTCCATTGGCTTTGCAATAGTTCCAATACCTGTAAAGTCATACTTACAGTAGTTGTGAGCAGATATCACCCAACTAATGATAAATTAGGCTTAACTATAGCATCATGACTACCACAATTGTTTTGGCACACAGCATAGTTTATTGTAATTCGATTGCAATAAAGTAAATGTCACAAGAGTATAATACCATTAGAGGCTGTTTCTTTGGTTAAGTTGACTTGTATTTTCAGATATGAAAGCAAAACGTATATGGTATTATACATGAAAAGTGCAAGTCCTAACATCAAAAGTATACATTACCACAATCATTACCCATCATAGAAAAGCAGTCAAATTCATTACAAATGTACAGCAGGTCTAATTGTTCTTTGTAGATATTTTCAACATAGAACATGAATCTCATAAAACAGACCCAATGTACGGACCAACTTTTTCTTTGGAAAGGTGTTGGAGGCAACATGTATTACTAAATCTTGCTATCCTGTGGCCTCATTAATAAAATGGTCTTAAGATCAAATGAATGTTTTGGTAACTGCTTAGTGCTTATCACACAAACCCACAATCATGTATTGATTCATAAAACCTTAATTAGACGTGGAAATGATCGGGGAGAAAGATGGTCACTGCAGCCAAGACCACAACAAATACTGACTTATGCCCCCACTGCAATAGACGATGTGGCTCTCGCATTGGACTTCACAGTCACCTCAAAACTCACCAAAGGAAGAAGTAGAAGTCATCATCGGATACGATGGACTACCATAAGTAAGTAAGTCAGACTAGATCCAAGTTAATTTCCTGCTGGTTATGTTTGGTACTATATGCACAGCATTGCACATCCTCTGAACCACAGAGAGCTGTTTGCTCCCTTTATAAGCACATTCACTGGCATTTCATCCCTTACAGGTGTCAGGAATTAAGCCAAAATCCAAACTCAATGCGCTTTCAGTTAAAGACATGATGAGAGATGCCATAAACTGTGTGGCAAGCCAATATGCAAACAAAGCCATGGATTTTTTTTGTGGAATTACTTTTTTGCCCATGATGAATTTGTGGTTTAGAAGTCACTTTCGTTTCTCAAGCATTTTGTTAGATTTGTGTGCTGCTTTGCAGAAGAGGAGACACTGTATGCCATACCTGTACCTGTCTAAGTATGGATGTTTTCCATTTACAGCCGATGAAAAGGCACACATACTGTAAAAGAAAACTTTGCGTGCACATTTAATTTCTCTAGGGCTATAGCTGCAGTTGACTTTCTTTTGTTTTTCATGGTTCAATCAAAATTACAGGTGTAAGATAATGCTTCTTAAAGTGACAGTACGCAATTTGTTTTGGCCTAAGTATTTTCTATGAATCAGAAGTTGCTTATGCCGTGGGAAATTATTTTAAGATCAAACTTACATAATATTCTTGCATACATTCAAGAATATTTTCATGAATAAGCCCCCAGGTATGCATGTTGCATGATATAACCATATTGACAAAACACACAAACACACGCACACACACACACACACACACACACACACACACACACACACACACACACACACACACACACACACACACACACACACACACACACACACACACACACACACACACACACACACACACACACACACACACACACACACAATGCTGTATTTAATGTCATAACTAAGTTTCTTTCAAATTATATTTTTTCTGTTTACTGAGGTTTAAAGGGATATTTCACTTTCAAAAAAACTTTTGGTGATTGTATCGTCTACTCAGGCTTTTGTGAGCCCCGCAGACAGTTTTTAAGTTGCTTGATTCAATATTTAGATATTTGATATTCAGTTTATCAGACACGCCCCCTTCCTATACAAACCCATTGTAACTTCAAACTCCATTTTTAACACGTTAGATTCATCAAAAACACCCGTCCTTGGTTCACCCGTCTCCTACCGCCCCCCTAATACATGAGGGGGCCGTGTTTTTTCAATTACTTTTTTCATTTATTTTTTATATTTTTTTTGGAAAACAAAAAAATAAAATACGATAACAAAATAAAATAAAATAAATGAAAAAAATCCCGGAAAAACACGGCCCCCTCACGCATTAGGAGGGCAGGGTGAGTCACCAGAACCAAGGACGGGTGTTATCGATGAATCTAACATGTTAAAAATGGAGTTTGAAGTTATAATGGGTTTGTATAGGAAGGGGGCGTGTCTGATAAAATGAAAATCAAATATCTAAATACTGAATCGAGCAACTTAAAAACTGTCTGGGGGGCTCACAAAGGCTTGAGTAGATGATAAAATCACCAAAAGTTTTTCTGAAAGTGAAATATCCCTTTAAGTTTCAGTCTGGACACAGTGGTGTCAATAGGAAGCTACCCAACAGGGTTTCAAAGTTAAGACAGGGCTTTACTTCTGTTGCTTCTCTTAGAATCAACACCAATTTTATTCCTCTATGATTCAGTTAATTGAAATGTTGAAATTATTTTTCTCTTCTCCCAGTTCAACACGATGTTAAAATAAAATGTAACTCTTAAAACAATGACCAAGTTCAATGACAACAATAGGAGCAAAGTACTAACAGGATAATCATCAATGCAAGTAACAGAATATACTGCAGCATACCCTAATGCCAAAAAGGAGATGGGGGCTGATTAAGCAAGGACTGAATTGACCATACTACTGTATGTCCATGTCTATCAGAAGGAATTCAACATTGTATATTGTGATTCGTTTATCAAATGTCTTTAGGTCTTTCTCTCTCTCTCTCTCACACACACACACACACACACACACACACACACACACACACACACACACACACACACACACACACACACACACACACACACACACACACACACACACACACACACACACACACACACACACACACACACACACACACACACACACACACACACACACACACACACACTTTTGGCATTCATAACAATTTGCAGGTAAGATTTAAAACATGTTGGTCCAGAAATTTCACGTTTCACAGAGCAGCTCATTAGAATGCATGTGAAAAATAAATGGTCTGTGCAACGTAATTGCATCAATAGTTAAATGCTAATTCCTGAAAATAATTGCGGCACAGTAGAGGAAAACATGAAGACAATTCATCTACGCAATTACGTTGTGTTGATATACTATACACGGCAAACAAATGCGAGAGAAGCGACGATTTAAATAGCAGTGGATAATCACAGAGCTCTAATTAACAAAGGCTTGATTAAGATTCAGCAGCACAACGTACTAACTAGCGCACGAGAGAGAAAGAAAAAGAGAGCAAGTCCACAACCAAAACATCAGAATATAGAACATGTCCCATAGTCTTCTTTCCTTGAGTCCTATTCATGGCAACAGAGAAGGTGGCACACTCCATTGTTTTTGCATGAGTATGCAGGATCGGAGTCTGTGTGCTTGAGGCAGGGAGTCTCTCTCTCTCTCTCTCACATGCCCAAACGCAAGCTTGTAGATAAACACACTCCCTTTTGCACACACACACACTCACACTCACACACACACACACACACACACACACACACACACACACACACACACACACACACACACACACACACACACACACACACGGTGCAAGTGTGTCACGGTGCAAGAATGCTCCCTCAGGCTCAGTGAGAGGCAATCATGCTAGCTAGGAGTCTGTGTCTGGGTAGTCCAGCTGGTAAACACCTTCTGTCTACAAATCCAACCATGGCACTGTTAAACAGTACAGAAACACACAAGAACATTCCAATTCACAACTCCGAAGCAGCTGTCAGAAACATCTGAGGAGATGAAGTCAGTTTTTTTTGGTGTATGGAACAGGCCCTGAGGAAGAATTCAGTCACAACCAACTCCTCTTCACAGCAGCGGACACCTCTTCCTCAACAGCATCCTCATCTTCTGTGGACTTTGTAGCCATGTCTCCCTAGCCATTAGCTGCAGATCAAGTATGCAAAGCGGACCAATCGTTATAATGAAACGAGGCAGGGGTGGGGGTGAGGGGAGCGGCAACAGAATCCCGTTGGGGGCGAATAGGTTGCGATTCTCATCGCAAGTCAGTCAAGATGCACCTCGTCCTGGTTGTCCCCGGATGGAGACGGTCTGCATTCTGGATGCTACGGGCCGGGCCAGGCTGAGCAGTGGCATCCCAGGGTACTCGTGGAGACTGCCTGCCAGCCCACACACGCATGTCCTGAGATACTGCCTCTCTCTCTCCCTCTGTGTTATTCTCTCCTCTCCATCCCACCCAGCGCTCAGCTGCCTCAGATGCAACTGACTCCTGAGGAAATCCTCCACGACAGGAAACGCTGCCCACTCTGGTGGTGACGGGCAGAACGATCTCACAAAGCGGGCATCAAAGAAAAGAGACGAAACACAGAAAATCGCCATCGCTCCACCCACTCGCCCTTCGTTCGCCTTTGTTTTTTCTTTTTTTTTGTCTCTTAACTTATTTAGTTTCGCTGTTGTTTTACAGAATTAGCATCTGCTACTGATCCTTTGTAGAGGGATTTATATGCCTCCCTAAACATTTCTCCCACACTGTCCGTCTCCTCCCTTTAGCTGTCTCCTTATCCCCCCATCAGTCTGCCAGACAAGTTTTTCCCACCCAGTTATAGTACCCAGCCAGCAACCCCCTTTTGTGAGTGTGCGTGTTTAGAATGGGTCTGGTGTGTGAGTGTGGCGCATGTCATGCCAGCTTGGAGGAGGAGAGAAGAGAAGGAGGGGGAAAAAATCTCCTCTTTGTAAGTTATGGGAACACTATGAGACAGATGCAGGCGCTCATAAATTATACGCTTCATTTGCATATTCCTGGCATAAGACATTATGCAAATATCAGCCAATTTGCATAATGGATTCCTCTTGTTGCCTCCATTGCCCAGTTTCTCCTTTTTATTTAATAATGAAAAAAAACAAAAGGGTTTCCAACAGAGGACAGAACAGCACATTCAAGCCCTGTGGACCACCATGTGATTGCTTCCCCCACAACACTATAGCCTCAAAGACTGTGAGGGACTTAGTCACAATAAAACATAACAAGGTGAACAAAAAAAGAGAGATTTAGCATGCAAATCATTGCCAATTAAACCCCTGAATACATGGTGAACATAGTGAGTGGAGATATGGACATTCATAGGATGCGATATACACTGCAATAGGGTGAGCAGTTGTGTACAATATGTTGAGTGCGAGTATGTTTCTCTGTTAGAGTCTATTCTACCTTGACTATCAGAGTAAGCAGCAGCATTGCTAATTAACGGCAGTGAGTGTACCCTCGTCAGTGGGTGGATGGGGGGATATTAAATAATTAAAGCACTTCTGTCTCTTGCTTTTAACCTCATCAGCTCCATTGCGAGCGACCTGAAAAAAGCTCAGGAAGGGAAAAGGCGCTGTGGCCAAGATAATTACTTAATCAAATATGACAGACATAGCTAATTCAACGTAGCACTCGGCAAGATGTCCAGCAAACACTAATGACGAAAGAGGAAAGATAATTACCTTGAGTGCAAACGATGCGCTATCAAAACAGAGCACATATAGAGCTATATTTACCACTGCATTTTTTATGTCGCTAATCCACATCCCACGAACAAGAACAACTAAACAGATGATCAGGACTGCTGCTAAAAATAATTGTGTATATGATAGTTTCATGCGATGATGTGCTTAGTTTAGAGGCACAGTTAGAGAGATAGATAAGAAGGAGTGTGAGGGTGGAGAGAAGTGACATTGAGGAAGGAAGAAGTGAGATACAAATAAGGACAATAGATGGTTTGCATGGAGGATTTTGATTATTTATAACAAAATGCCATTGCAACATACTGCAGTGGGGATCAGCCAGCAAAACGTCAATTGCGATCAGCCTATAGTCCAATAAGCAGCCTAAGATCTTTCCCAGTGTACAGTGGGGTAGGGGCACCGTGATCACTCGGCAGCACTACACCACTGCTACTGGCTGCAGGGCTAGGCTCTCTCCTCCCTCAACCAGCGCCAATGTGGGAGCTAGGGCAAAGCAGAGGCACAATCCAGTGCCAGGCAGAGTGTGTGCGCGGCGGGGCGCAACACAGCTAGCAAGGCTATGAGGAAACGTTAAGCGTAATTCATCAGCTTTATAGAATCAATTAACCTATGTGTTAATTAATGTCAAGCCCATAGAACAAAAGGGGGGTTTTAGAGAGGGGGGGGGGGGGGCGTTGTGGGTGTGGAAGGAAAGCCAGGCAAGGAGGAGGTTGGGTAGGAGAGGAGACAGAGAGGGGATGGGCAAACAAGCAGCAAATGCGGTTGATGGCAGAGAGTTGGCACAGTGCCCATCCATTCAGTGGTAGCACCACGGCGGACTTGCGTTTCGCTCTCGGGGGCAGGTGGTTAGATTTACCCGGGGAGGCGACGGATCCCGCCGTAATTTGGTTAGTGCCGCGCCAGGGTGGGGCAGATTTCTTTTTTGTTTTTGAGGAGGGGGTGGCAAATTTCTTAACGAATACGCAAGTCCAATTGATAATTGGCGTCCATTGAAGCCCAACGCCATCGTGGACGACACTGGAACATCTGCTGACCAAAAGTGTAAGAGAGACCTGAAAAGTACTCTTGGCGGACTTCTGGGAGAATCGATGGCAAGTTGGACAGACGGGTTAGTTGGTTGGTCAGCCATGTTGGGAAGGGCAAGATATGGATATCCGCCAGGAAACAATAATAAATATATTTTTACCAAAGAAGATGGAGGACAGCGGGCGATCGCAAAGTGATGGATGCCAAGCAAAGGAGGAGGAAAGTGGGGGCTCTGCCACATGGGACTGATGGAGGGGGTGCTAATCATTAAATGAAAACAAGAGAAACTTGGGAGCTGTTGTGTTTTTCTAGAGATAACTGGGGGGTGTGGCGGTGGCACAAAAGGAAGCACCTCCCACTCACTCTCTCTCACTCTCTCTCTCTCTCTCTCTCTCTAACCAGTTGAGGCACAACTCCCTGTGCCAGGCAGCCAGCTAGGCAGTAGACGCCATGCCAACTCACTCATGGGCAGTCGAGGGTGTACCCTTGGAGGATATCGGCGAGTGATGTCACTACGATCTCTTAGGTGGCGTTCAGCGAGTTTGGGCGAAAGCAATCATTTTGGAGGATGCCCAAGGAGCCACGCGTGCCAAGACGTGTGCCAACGGGAACACATTGGCATCTGCCATGGGAAAATGGCGAAGGACGAGGAAGATTGTAGACAACAACTGATCCAAATCAACACGATCGGATACCCGTCGCGGGACGCTTGGCATTCATAAAATGCAAAAATAAAAAACCAAGACGATCCAGTGCAATAAATGACGAATTGGAACAACAAAAGTTTGCTCCGTTAATTAGCGCGACAGGCTCGATAAAGGGAACGAGACAAATTATCCAGAAAAAAAAATCTACGAAGGAAGAAAAAATCAACTACAAAAACAACAAGACGAATCAAGACAAAAGCGGCGAGCTGTTCAATTGGAAGGGGAGTGTGTGAAGCGGGTGCCTCTTTTTGTGCCAACCCCCATCCCCCCTTTACCACGCCATGTTCCCCAATGTAAAACGCCATCTCTCACTGCGTTGGCTGGCAGCCACGTTGGTGAGCAATGTCTACCATAGGCACTGCTGCCTGAGATGCCACCAATCTGCCAATCGCCTGCCTGCCTGTGACAGGAGGAGGGAGGAATAATGGACCTGAGGGACTGTGCCAAGAGCTCAACAGCAGCTGTTTACAATGACCAACACAAAAAGATAGAGAAAAAACAGCCAACATGAGGATGCATACTAATGAACCAACAAAACTAATTAGAATCAGCAGACAGACGGGAATGAATTAACTCTCTTGCTTAAATACGAACTTGTTTTGAACATTAATCACATATCTAGGCAGTGGACGAAAAGTGTCAATTACTGGTCCAGGTTTGTTTTTTTCTGTGATGGGAGTAACTTCTTGGCAACGAAACAGAGACAAACTGCGATTATGAGAATCTACTTCAGCAGCAACAACAAGAAAAGCTATGGCAGCCGAGCGAGGCAGACTCATGAGAGATTTATCTACATTCACAACAATCACCAAGGAGTATCCTGGACTAAGAGAACCAGGCAGGCGGGGGGGGGGGGTGGGGGGATGGCACAGGCACAACAGACTCACAGTGGATGGGTTACAAGGCAATGGGACAGGAATACAGTCCCAGTACCAAGGATACTGAGGAGGAGGTGCCCTCCCTGCTAGTCTGCATCTAAGGTTGGAGTAGGGGGCCGTGGGAACCATTTGAAACCTCCCCTCCCACTCACCCTCTCATCAATCCCCCCGCAATACTTCTTTTTGCCACCTTCTTGCCAACCAACCAACCAAATTTAAACAAACTCCACCCTTTCAACTCCCCCCGCCACCCCCCAACCCCCCTTCGCACTGTCTAAGGAGTAAACTATCAGGAACAGAAGCAACACTGAATTACCAACTGGTTTGGGTTGCGAGTCGGGGTGTTTTCTGGGTCCGGGGAAACATCGTGGTGACTTCTGCGAGGTCCACTAACATCGGGCACAGAGCCAAGGATGGGCGCCACTGCAAAGACACAGAATGGAGGGTTTTGTTAAGTTTGTTTTCATTTATTATGCACATGGAAATTTCAAACAATAATTAACGAGGGAAGGAAATCATCAGCCACTGGCATCCAGCACTTGTTATTCTAATTGCTATTTTTTAATTTCTCTCCTTTGGATTTGTGTTGGACAAGGGGGCATGGTTGTGGAATATGAATAATTGAAGAAGTCATCCAAAGGGAGGGATTATAAGATCTTTGTGCTGCCTACCCTACCTTGGCATGCACTACCAAGATGTCAGAGTGTGACTCTGCCACCACTGAGGAAGGGCTGTTTTGAATGGTGGCATCTTTTTGGGCACCTTCAAGGCGATCGCTAATTACGCGATCGTAGAAAAAACAATTAACGATTTAATTCGTAATTCTTGGTTCTTTTTTTTGCCTGCCCGTTACCCTTTTTGGCGAAACGCATGTGGATATTATAATCTTTCGGAGCTAATGAGATTCGGATGATCAACCTTTTTAATTCCACTGGGGATGTTAATTGTGCCACGTCTTCATTAAACAAAATGGATTACAAAAAAAGAGGGCTTGCCAGAGAGAGCAGAAGGGACTGGGGGTGGAGTGTGTGTGTGTGTGTAAGAGAGAGAACGCAAGGGGTACATTTTCTTCCTTCGTTATATGCCAGTATTCAAATAATGCCACAGTACTCACAAACAAGCAGAGAAAAGCTCCTGCATTGCTAGTGTTCAAGTGCTCCCTCCTGGAAAACCTGGTCTCTTTCCTCTCTGCCTGCTACAGCATCAACCCTCACATACGAAGACATCTGCCTTCCCTCGTTCTGGATCTTACAAAACTGGAGCAAGCAGCGCCCTGTCTGGAATCTAATTTCTCCTAATTGGATATTATTGGTGATATTCAAATCATTAGCGTTTGCACATTAGTAGCGCTGGGCTTTATTAGCGCGGTGGTGTTGGTGTCTGGCTGAAGCGGAATGGAGAGGAGACAACAGACTACTGTGGCGAGCACTGGCTAATGTCCTCTGTGCTTAATCATCCTACAGCAGAATGGTTTTATGCATATTTCATTTGCATATCATTAAATCGCTAAGGCATACTGGCAACTGGCAGCGGAGAGCGAGGGAGTGGAAATGGAGGATCACAAAGTGTACAAAAAAAAAGAAAAGCGCAAGTCATTATGCGATGGCAATCTTCAAAGCCGTGTGCCTTTCTGGCAACTTGCCAATTTGTTTAATTCAACATTAATTAAAAAGAAAGTGAGCGCGCTCAACCTTTTTAGACATGGATTAATTGAGCACCTTACAGCCTGTGCAAGGACTCATACAGTATATGTGTCCATGTAGAACAACGGGATGTATACTGAATTCTTAAGTATTATCGGATGTATTAAAAAAATATATCTTTATCATTTATATACGTTTTCACAGAAATGAGAATGTTTTTTATTTTTTTTACTTTTTCTTTCAATTGCGGCTGAAAAACGTGTTTACGTTTACTGTGAACAATTGAAGTAATTGATACAAAACTATGTTTAATTGGACAATTACGTGTCATTTTGTGTACTAGCTGGTGTAATGGTTTTAGGTGGCGTCGTGCATGAGCAAGACAGGATACAGGTTAAGGGACCAGGATAAGATGGCACTGGGACCTGGCAACAAGGATGGGGGGGGGGGGGGGTTGTTCTGTCATAGGAAAAGGATAAGAACCGATTCCAGCCACACTTGCAGTACTGAGAACAACATTTATTGGTAGAATCAGAACCAACGTGTTTTTCGGCAGATGGCCCTTGACAGGGTTAAACGAAAAGTACAGTCACGCATATATTTAAATAGTACATTTTTAAACATGGCTTTCTGTCATTGCCCTTTGCCATGCCCCCCATCACCTCTTCCAACACAGAGACACAACCACTCCAACTCTGACCTCAGGGCTAATTTGCTTGTGTTAATTAGTTCACTTTCCCTGACTTTGACTATATTAAATCACTGAAGGTAATTAGTGCACTGTATTGACAGTTGATATTATTGAGATTGCCCCCGCCGTACATCTCCTTGGGCCTGTCTTCTTTTGTTTGAGGGGACACAAGAACATTGTTCACACAAACACGCACACACACCCGCACGCAACACACGTGCGCATACGTAACACACACACACACACACACACACACACACACACACACACACACACACACACACACACACACACACACACACACACACACACACACACACACACACACACACACACACACACACACACACACACACACACACACACACACAGAGAGGGGGGGGGCCTTAGTAATAAGCTCAAATAATATACTTTTACAACATCATATGACTTTATATTGTTGCTTCTAGATTCACAAAAAAGTTATGTGTATACATGGGTATATAGACATATTTAATTGCAAGACACCCTCTGTGCACTGTTGAGCCCAATTAGAGTTCCAATCGATGACTCTGTCTCGCTTTACCATCCATCTAATTTCAACAGAATACAATTGCCACAGTATTGCCGTGACCATTAAAAGGGCTATGTAGTTCTATCTAAAACAAATGCTTCTCATTGATAAAAAATAAATAAAATAATTAAACTTTTCAAATTTAGCTTTCAACTAAAAAAAATAAACAACAGTTATGCATAAAACAATCTCTCTTGAGATATATGATTTCAAGAGAGAATATCATTTCCAGGTAAAATTATGCGCCATGCCGGCTGCCGCTTCTAATTGTGGATCCCCGTTCCTCCAGACTTACTAAATCAATTCAGCCCCCACACAAGGCAAATCCCCCCAAGCCATGCACAGAATATTCAAATGAAGTGAGCTTCACGCCCCACACAATTAGGCATGTTTAGTAATTTGAGTAATGAGTGCCGGAGGGGTGGCAAGGAGGAGGGGCAGTGCAGTTGGGTGAACAGGCTGGCAGGGGGAAGCCCACTGCTGTGGGGTGGGTATCAGCCTGGCGCTTTGTAACCATGGCACATGCAGATGTCGCTGTAGTTCTTCCAAAAGCTTCCAACCAACCGAGGGGGGAGGGAGGTAACGAGGACCTCGTTTGGCATCACGCACCTGCTTTTAAGGAGCTGTGTCAATATGCAAGGCTGGAGGAGTGTGGGAAACTGGCTGGCTGCTGGGGGGCGGAGGAGTTAAAATGGGTGAGGTTGGGGGAGATCCCTCGCCGCATGGAGGAATGTGGACGTAAATAACAGCAGCGAAACACAGGCAAGGTACAGCGAAAACCGATAGGGTGTCTCTGAGTGTCTGTGCTGCTACGAAAGTCACATGACGTGCACATTATGCAGAGTGCTCACATTAATATGCATAAGGGGACGCTTTATTATGCAGTACGGTGCAAGGTAATATTGCTCGGCTGTTCTGCCGTGCTCTGGATACTGTCTGGGAATGTTATCTCTCTTTGAACAAACACAGCCCTCATTTCCTCATTCTCCAATCAAAATGTTGAATTATCGATCGCATCCGTATGGTGCTCCATTTGAAAAGGAAACAAAGAAACTGAGGTGATGAGTTTCACCATTGACAGGGAGTGAAATTTGACAGCAGTACATCATGCATTTGCTGAGGTGATATAGTGCAGATAGTATGCAATTTTTTTAATTCAAAAGTATACTTTTAGTATGGGTGGATCAGTCCACCCCTGGAGTCACATGCCTTACTACAGAAATGGTAGTGCCATGCTCTACCACTGAATGACAGTATAAAATGGCAAATATTAAACTTATTTTAAACAAGTTGTCCTCCATCAATGATGCAGCATATCCTCAGGGCCAGTAGCCAATGGGCCAGTGACAACAATTTCTATTTCCATTAAAGGACCATTTCGGGAGTCTGAACATATAAATTGGGGGGAAAAGTTGTAAATGGAAAATATTATACTATTTGGAACCTTCTTCCCCCATCATAATTTCAAAATATAGGTTTGATTTATGCTACTGTTTACAAGTATCCCCTAATATAAACAACATAAAACATTACAGACCATACTGTACATA
This sequence comes from Gymnoscopelus microlampas, assembly GCF_963454915.1. Lineage (NCBI taxonomy): Eukaryota > Metazoa > Chordata > Actinopteri > Myctophiformes > Myctophidae > Gymnoscopelus > Gymnoscopelus microlampas. Next base: position 29,128,962 of record NC_139962.1, read on the forward strand.
TAGCAAATAATGTTTTTAAATAATGTATGCATCTATTTTTGTTAGTGAGGCTACCAATTCGTTTATGATTGAATCCGGCATTGGGCCTTTAATGAGAAATAAATCTATTAGGAACTGGTGTCAGATCTGAAAGGGAAAACTGCTTCATACTGTACACGTCATCCTATATGCAGAAAAGGTCAAGACAAAACCTCAAACAAAACAAGTAACAAAGTTTTCAGTAAGTTGTTAGAGAGGCAACACCCTAAACAGCAACATGCTAAACACTTACTGTTTCAGCATACATGGTACCAGATATATCGGCAAAGCGCTATAACGGCTTCAAACAAGTCATATATTTAAGCTCTCCAAGTCATAAGCTCTCCAAATATCCCCCCAAAAAACGCATATCGAAACAAATTTGGCTGTTGGTTTTCTATTGTAATAGAGTGTGCTGCTTTTGGCCTGATCTGCAAACTCAGCTGATAACCTTCTTCTGTGCCTCCCACGTCTGTCTAACTAATGAGGCAGCTTTAGACCGAGCTGGGGCACTGTAACCTCACCTATGCATCAGCACAGCTCTGATGCTTCACCTTATGGCCTTTCACACAGACACGGTGGCCTTTCACACAGACACAGGCACTGGCAATAGGGAACACACTCCTACAGTTAAATCCGCACACCTCTGCGTGTGTGTGTGTGTGTGTGCGTGCGTGCGCGCGTGTACTGCCCTGGCCCAGTTGAGAAGCCCTACTATCTCTTTAATCACTGCCCAGTACTGCGTCCGCTGATTAATTGGTTCCTGGTAATTCTATCAGATTAGTATTAATATGCAGTCACTGAATCGGTCAAGGTGACCTGCTCCTACTAACCAGCTTTTTATAAACTGCTGTGAAGGTCAACTGTCAATCAACCCACAAAATATGATAATGTGCCTTTAAAGCCAGCATGAGGGTGTCATTAGTAGCAGCAGAAAGTGGCTGACGGAACTGTCATGACCACAGCAGTGCAAAGAAGCAGGTTGATGGTGGAGGGCGGTCCTTCCTGAAGGTGGACAATAAAATGAATAAAAAGAGACATTTGAGAGATAATGTCCAAGATATTTAATATTTACTTAAGTAGTTGAAGCTATCTGTTTTCAATTAAACCCCCTGGGGAATGTGGAACAACATGAACTTTGGACGGAAGCAAGGCATCTGTAGTAGTCAGATCACAATATCACATAAGCAAGGTACTGTATAATGAATGGTGAGCTGGTCACTGTTGAGAAATAAACCCCGACAGGGTGATAGGACCCCGACGCAAAGCGAAGGGGTATTTATGACCCTTAAAGAGGTTTATTTCTAAACAATGACCTGCTCACCATTCATTATCCCGATTATTACACGGCTATGTAATAAAGCAATTAATACATTGACATAAAATGTAATTAAACTATTTAATTGATTTTAAAAATAATCTAATTGCTTAAGGTAAAGAAAGATATAGTACATTTTTATGCTAGGTGCATCCAGTGCAACAGGTCAGCTCGCAAAAGTCCGGCAAATATTAATCAATATTCTAGTACTGCATTACCCATTTCTCGCCTCAAACGTTTTCAAAAACATTATTTAACTGTTTAGCTGTAAAATGACATTGTGTGTTTGTTTACATGGCTGCCTGCCTTGTTGAATATGGCAACCAAGCACCGTGGATTGATTGATTTTGATGAATTTTATTCAGGTGTGTCGACTGCAGTGGTCTGTTATTGACAGCAGCGCTCATTATTGAAGAATAATGGTGATTGACCAATCAGAATGAACCATTCAAACAAACGGTTCTTAAAGGGATATTTCACTTTAAAAAACACTTTTGGTCATTGTATTGTCTACTCAGGCTTTTGTGAGCCCCCCAGACAGTTTTTAAGTTGCTTGATATAGTATTTAGATATTTGATATTCATTTTATCAGACACGCCCCCTTCCTATACAAACCCATTATAACTTCAAACTCCATTTTTAACATGTTCGATTCGTCAAAAACACCCGTCCTTGGTTCCTTGGTTCTAGAGACTCATTCTGCCCTCCTAATACGTGAGGGGGCCGTGTTTTTTCGATATTTAATTGCATTTATTTTATTGATTTTTTTTTATTTTATTTAATTTTTTTCATTTTCCCCCAAAAATATAAAAAATGAATGAAAAAACGAATTGAAAAAACACGGTCTCCTCACGTATTAGAAGGACAATATCAGTCACCAGAACCAAGGACGGGTGTTTTTGATAATCTACCATGGTTAAAATGGAGTTGAAGTTACAATGGGTTTGTATAGGAAGGGGGCATGTCTGATTAAATGAATATCAAATATCTAAATACTGAATCAATCAAGCAACTTAAAAACTGTCTGGGGGGCTCACAATTTTTTTTTTAAGACGTAAGCCCTCATAGCTGATCTACAAGCTCATGACACATAACGTGAGAAACAAATCTTTTCAAATGGGGGTCCGTGGCCTAATTCGTATCTTTTTGGGGGTCCTTGCGGTGGAAATGAGAAACACTGCCTTAAAGCATACTGTAGCTGTCAGAGATATAGAGAAATACTGTAGCCCACCCCCACCCCCCCTCCCGTGGGTCTGCCAATTCAGTGCTCATAAGAGAATCACTGTACAGTGAACAGAGGACAAGTTGGCCATCCTGGGGACTTTGGAACTAAGGCCCCTCCTATGTCCTCCATCCACTAAGAAGCTCTGTGTGTGTGTGTGTGTGTGTGAGTGTGAGTGTGAGTGTGAGTGTGAGTGTGAGTGTGAGTGTGTGTGTGTGTGTGTGTGTGTGTGTGTGTGTATGTAAGCAATCACAATACTTAATTTAAAATGAGGCAGCAGTGGCTCAGGAGGTAGAGTGGATGCCTTGGAATCGGAAGGTTCCCGGTTAATTCACCGGCTCCTCCTAGCTGCGTGTCGAAGTGTCCCTGAACAAGACCTATGACATGTTGTTTTTAATGTTTTTTTTTAAATGTGTTTGCATGGTTTGCTCCACCGTCCATGTCTGAATGTGTGTGAATGTAAAATACATTGTAAAGCACTTTAAATGCAGTCCGTTTCGCATGTATCATTTGTACTCAATTGTATAACGGTGTCACTCCCCGAGAATATCAGATCTACAAGCTCACAACATTGTGAGTTGGTAGATCGGTTATTTTCGGCAAGCGACACCATCGTATGACAAGTATGAATCAGGCTTAACCCATTCACTCCGGGAACGTATCTCTGTCATTTGAGATTTCTTTTGGCTATTCAAAAATAGCAGATATACAAGCTCATGAGCTATGAGCTTGATTGCTTTGAATATAAATATAAATGCTTCACTCAAATCTTTGCTTCTGGTGGGGGTCCCTGGAATAAAATATTTTGAGATGGAGGGGGGTCCGCAGATACATCATAAATACATAATGTTGCGGGGTCCTTGACAGGAAAAAAGTTTGAGAACCACTGATTGATTATAGCAACATAAGTATAAAAAAAGAAGACATTTGTAGAATCCCCATATCCTCTGTTCACTGCTCATAGCTATGAGCTTGTATATCTGCTATTTTTGAATATCCAAAGAAATCTAAAATGACACTTTCCCAGTGTTAACGGGTGAAGAGAAAGCCAGAACAGAAATATGCAAGGGGCCTCGTATAGGCAGGTCAGGGTAGGGTAGTGAAAGCGGGGCGGGTAAGGGAGGTGAAGGAAGGAGGATGAGAGAAACGGCATGTCTATGCTATGTCCCATAGGACCTGAACTGGGCGGCTGGCAGGGGAGCCATTACATACGCGCCTCTGACAGCTCACTCTCATTACAGCGGCAGGCAGTTACCACCACCAGTCTCACTGTACCCATGCTTTGAAATGCAGACTATCATCAGCTCCACTTCTTCCGACATGGTCTTTTGTGGATGCTGTGTAATAGTAAACATTACAAAACGAGGTTTGCGACCTTGCCTCGGCTCTGCGTCACGTCCAATCAAGCTACTTTACATCCGAGTACTGCGACGGCTTGGCATTGCACGCCTGCACTACTGTTATACACTGCAGCAGTACAAGCTTGCCTGCTGCCGCTGTCCCACGTGCCTTTCACCATCTTTAGTTCCCTGTTCTATATCCTCATTTTTACCAACCCTTTTATCTGGCACTCTCTCTTCTGTGATTAGCTGTCTATCACAAAATACGCTGACTCTAGTTCTGTTCCGTTTCTTTAAGCGCTGTGGTTTCTCTGGTTTGCTATAGCATCCTTCTCGTACTCGATGGCTGCCAAACCGGTCCCCTGCAGCTCAGCATCTTGCATTCTTGCGTAGCACTACGGGCCATTTCCTTGCCCATCTGCTATACTGATCTAATAATACTGGGGTCCCGTTAAACCACTGTGCTGATCCAACAATGAGAACCTTCACCTATGCGTGTTCCTCACAGTTTACAGTGCTGTCAGGAGACGCCCGTTTGATTCAAACCGGCCCGCCCCGCCCACACAAAATGAGCTGATGCTATGAGCGTGATGAGAAAAAAGGCAAGAGCCACTCATAAGAATAGAGCTATGCAGGCACACAGGAATATGACCTCTACTGGCTGAGGGGAAAAGAAAAATCTGCTGCCTCCACACTTTACTGCTAAAGGGCAATGACAGACTTAATTGGATTGAAAGAGACATTTCTTCAGGACTTTTTGGCAAATCCTGCAGCTGAGGTTATGAGAACTACTCAAAGGATGTAGCCAACTTAAACAATGGGATCTCTGAAGCAAATGGACTTGCATCTGTAGCTGTTTAAGTACTATACGCATGAGGCTTTCAGGAGCACTGTTCAAACCATTGATACATGGCCTCGGTGCAAATAAAACTAACATGTTCTGCTAGGAGCTGTCCACCATCCAATCTAAATCGTTTCAACTCCACCACTGCAAATGAAAAAAATAAATAAAAAAGATTCAACGCAAGGCAGCCAAACACCAAAGACAAAATAAACACACACACACACAGAGCACACGCGCGAGCGCACACACGTGCGAGCGCACACACACACGCGCGCACGCACGCACGCACGCACGCACGCACGCACGCACGCACGCACACACACACACACACACACCTGTGACCATGTTTTGTGCAAGCTGTGAGGAACAAAAAGGCGGTGGAATAACACTTACACACCACAGTGAATTATACTGCTACCTTTATAATGGAACAGTGTGTTTTTACACTTACGTGTCCTATGTCGGGGACAGGGAGTGCAGTGATTATGACAATATTATAGAGGTAATGATTCTTGTTAATAGATATTCCCAAGTACAGTAACATAGGAGCTAGTTCCCATGTTAGCTTATGCCTTTTCCAGACTGACCAGCCCATACCTGGCCAAAAGCACCGGACTTTAGCATCAATAGCTGCTCCTGTCTTATGTTCAGTCTCTTTAAAAATTCTTTGTTGGAAAATGATTGACAAAAGAGACGGGTAATGAGAGTGGGATCTTAAAGGGGAATGTCGCCCGACGGTTTTCTTACCTTTTCTGTGATATCCTAGGAAGAGTGGTGTAGTAGAAAAATGTCATAACTCCGTCCCGGGTCCGCCGCAGCTAAAAACCCGCATTTATGGGACTTGCGCTAAATCGTGTATGTTAATAGCTTCTTTTTTTATATTTTTTTTTGGTGAGATCTGATGTTCACAGTGTATTGAATGCGCCCCACAGGAAGTCTCGCTAGACGAGATTTCGTGAAATCTCGTCTAGCGAGACTTCCGGTGGGGCGCATGGGTCTCAGAGGCACAGGTTTTTAGCTGCGGCGGACCCGGGATGGAGTTATGACATTTTTCTACTGTACCACTCGTCCTTGGATATCATAACATCATAGAAAAGGTAAGAAAACCGTCGGGCGAAATTCCCCTTTAACTCCTCCAGGCTAAAGACATCAGCGTTTTCAGGGCAAATCTGGAGAATTTCCTCAATCACAGGCAGGACAGAAAGAGGAAATGTGCCTTTTATAGCTAACAGTGCCTTTATCATTTCTATTTCTCAAGGTCTGCCTTCTTTTTGTGCATTGGCTCTGACGAAGTGGTTCATTAAAATGGTATGCCTATTGCCTATTTCTCTTTTTACTTTTCAATGTGGTGGACAAGGACATTAGCCAATCCCTGTAAAAAAAAAAAAAAAAGGAAAAAGCCAGACTTCCTTCTGACTGAGTCTTTATGGTTCTGTTGGCTTCATTACGACACCACATTCTTGCCTGCCTGCCATCACAGAGCCACACTGGTCAGGTAAAGGAGGATGAGCAAAAATCAGTCAGAGGAGAGAGAAAATGGTGGGAGATTGTGAATGAGGGATTGTAGGGAATGTAGGGACAGATAAGGGGGCAAGAGGAATATAAAGTAATGAAAAGGAAAGGACTAGAGACAGGGGGAGCTGATGCAGAGTACAGAGTGGGGAGTGGGCAACCAAGTGAATGGAATGAAACCTACCAAAAAAGATGGTGGCAAGTTATAGAGCATGGCACGTTAACGGCCTTCCTCTGAGTGAGACATTACTGCTACTGTTGAAGGAGAGATCCATGGATAATCAGAATCACACACATATACTGTATACATAAACATATTTTTGAGACTTCTTGTTTGGGACCAAAGTAGTGTTCTTGTGCAAGTGGTGCATGAATGTGTACAGGAAATTCCATAATCTCTTCAAGACAGATTCTGCTAACAGCAGAATCTGTAAGCATCACTGCCTTAAACATGTAATGTTGTTTTTGGTAGGAATAAACACAGAAGCCCCCAGGGAGGAAGTGGACTAAGAAAGGGGAGGAGGCAAGCAGAGGTCCCTTTTCTACACAAAACAAGAGGTGGTGTGCCCCTAGAGGCAATAACTAAAGGAGGGAAAGAAATCTGTTAATTTACCTTTTCGTTTACCGAATGGGTTCCCAGATTGGAAATTCCATGGCAATCCTGCCAGTAGTTTGCTAAGATATCTTGCTTGGGAGCAAAGTAATATTCCATATAGTTTTGTTTATACTGCTAATAGTCTGGCCAGGCATGTGTAGGCAGAGGTAAGGAGAGACTGAAGCTAGAATCAGACATAGAAAGATTGAGCGGTGGTGATCTAGGCTGCGATATCACCGTGACTGATGTAGAGGGACCTAAGTACTGGTATTGAACTTGCAATGAGCAGGGGATGAGAAATTAACAAGACAAACATATAGGACACAGTTGGAAGAGAGATAAAGAATAGTTAATGGGTGCAAATAAAATTGCTGGTATCATCCTTACACCTAAACTTCCTAAACTATCACAACCTTTGTGGATATAACGCACCAACATTTTGCTACTTGTTCCTTGTGAGTGAGTGAGTGACAAATAAACCTTCCTGAAACTAAACCTTCTTGGAACTAGGGATTGACAACTTTGATCTTGTTAAGCCAAAATTGATCTCTACCCTCGATGGTCAGATAACACACTGTACAATTTGTGTGTGTGTGTGTGTGTGTGTGTGTGTGTGTGTGTGTGTGTGTGTGTGTGTGTGTGTGTGTGTGTGTGTGTGTGTGTGTGTGTGTGTGTGTGTGTGTGTGTGTGTGTGTGTGTGTGTGTGTGTGTGTACGTGTACGTGTACGTGTGTGTGTGTGTGTGTGTGTGTGTGTGTGTGTGTGTGTGTGTACGTGTACGTGTACGTGTACGTGTACGTGTGTGTGTGTGTGTGCATTCACTCCCCTTTGTCCTTGGGCAGTTCTACTCTGTTACATTTGCATTTGGTAATGTAAAGCTCAACATGATATCAAGTATATATGCTAAGCCCTTAACTGACTCCAGTATATATATGCTACCTCTTATGCCTTGTATGCCAGGGAGCTTACAATTGACAAACTACAGTCAAAATCAATTAAATCAAAGCACGCCCCCCCCCTAGATAGGCACTCATAAAGACACAGTGAAAGAGTAACTTTGTTTTGGCAAAAATAGTCACATATACAAGGGTCATTTCATTTCCAAGAGATCCTTAAGGAAATGTTCACCTATAATGATATGCCCGAAATTAGGGACGCCAGGGTGAAAGTGGTTAATCTAGTCAAATACATGTCTAATAATGCTTACTTTAAGTACATGGATATTAAGGGTTCCTTTACATTTTTTGTTAAAAACAGCTTGGGCATAGATACTAACCAGCTAGCAGTTGCTCATCACTGTCTTGCATCCATCCTGTGATTATATTTTCATGTGAAATATGGAACAAATTTATGGAGTGGGAAGTGTTTTGAGCCACAAAATAAACTTAGACAGCATACATGTATCAACTAGAAGTTTTAGTAGCCTAGTAAAAAATAATTCATCTGCCCTGAATAGTGCCCTTTACAATGCCCAACTGGCCAATTCAAATTCATCCCATCCTTATCCACCCTTGCACATGCATAAACACACACACACACACACACACACACACACACACACACACACACACACACACACACACACACACACACACACACACACACACACACACACACACACACACACACACACACACACACACACACACACACACACACACACACACACACACACACACACACACACACACACACACACAACCCAACACGCACACATAATCTTCTACCCCAATGTGATTATGAATAGGGTCTATAAATCAATGCCTGCAGAGGAAAGGCCACCCACAACTCTTTGAGAAGCAGAGATGCATTTTCAGGTGGGGCCTGGTTGATTTGTTAATAGCACGTAATAAGGGCCATTTTCACCGGCCACATTAAATCATACAACACAGGGTCCATTGCAAGCATTAAAGCAAAACATGGGCCTTTAACACAGAACTCTTCTTATTTTTTATACCCTTGCTGCAAAACCCAAGACTAAATTGGATTTTCTCAGCACTGTTTCCTAATTTGAAACATCCATCATTTATTATTAAAGAAAGGAAATAAAGGAAGGAGGGGAAAGTTGCCTTGGGCTGCCTCAGAAACCCCTCGCCACCCCATCTTACACTTTTCTACACCCCTAGCCCTCCAGACTGAGTAGTTAGCTTTACCTTCTCCCTCTCCACACAGCTGCTCAGTGAAATGGCATATAAAAATGTGTTTTTTTTTATGACTGAATAACACTGGTTGCTGCTATAGCTGCAAAGTGTGTGTGCGTGCGTGCGTGCGCGTGTGATGGATGAATCATGCCAGACAGGAGGCAGTGGGGGACATGCTTCTGTGAATGGCCCCTCACAGAAACAGAAGGTGGTGGTGCGTCTCTCAAAACACCCAGGAAATCCTTCCCCTTTTTATAAAAGCTCCTCCACGTCCTTAGTAATCCTGTTCTGTATTATCAGGAAGTTGCAGCTAAGTGCTGCAATTAGGCCACCCTTTTTCATGCAAATCAATTTGCCAGCACAACAATCAGTCGGTTACGCCAGCTCTCACTCTCTCTCACCCTCCCCTCCCGTCTCCTTCCCTCTCTTGCCCTCTGCCTCCATGCTACCTCTCCTTGGCATTTGCAGAGGTTGCCACATTTACATTATTCATCATATCAGGTTAGAATAGGCACCGCTCAAGGCTGAAGCATGTGTTGATTAGTGCAGCATTACATATGTCAAGTACAAAAGGGAGTTAACTGCCTCCCTCGTGCTCCTGTGTATTTTTCAAGGCCCCCAAAATAAATAGTTGATCCCGTTAATATTACTAAGCTAGTCATATCAAACAGAAGGACAGAGGGGCCCGTCTATGGTTCATGTGTAACATGTGTATTTAATATACTGTATGCCTGCTGTGCTGCGAAGTAAACAGGACTAACTACCCGCTTTCACCAGGTTAATTTAATGTGCCCCTTTTTTCTGTGTGGGGCCTTGACTCCAAACTGGTGGTTATGCAGGCCTCTACAGGTCTCTAACAGAAACGGTATGTATGCAAAACACCCACTACCCCACAACTAGTGACAGGTGGCGCTACAAGGTTTGGACTGTTTTTAGCCTAGGAATGTGTGCACACATGAGTACTCACACGTGCACACAAGCAGCTGCATTTCTTTTCATATACTTACATTTTAAAGACTACCCATGCACTGTGCCCCTTGTACATTATGATGCATGTACTTGGAAAGTTGGTCATTGGAATTATAAATAGATACCATTTGTTCAGAGGAGGAGTCCCATCAAATAGGTGCATGGACTGGTGCTGGTATGATGGATAGATGTGGCTAGATTACCATTAAAAAGTCATTTGCAAGACAAATAGGGACTAGTGTTTCAAATTATGGTTACTTTATTGCACATTTGGGTTTGGAGACTAAATTCCAAGCAGGCTGGTGGTTTGTGATAGTGAATACTACTGTCCCACACCTACAGTAACATGGTGATCGGTCATCTTTTTGGGCTGGAAATGGTAATAAGACAGCAATAAAGATAGTAACAGCTCTAGTTCACTGGTACCTGGGGTCCAAACCCTTAAAGGGGATTTTTGTCTCCACCAGGCCGAAAGGCATGGCGAGAGAGTATGTTTTCCCCCCTGTCCGTCCGTGTGTCCGTGTGTCCGTCCGTCCGTCCGTCCGTCTATGACCAGCTAATCTCCACCACCGTTGGCCCGGTCGCTGTGAAACTGCGCACACACACTCCCTGGATGCCACAGCAGAACCTCTGCCCCACATTTTTCAGATCAGCGTGTCATAGCGCCACCATGAGGCCGACTTTTGTAAAACAAATTTTTTGATATTACTCCTACAGATTTTGTCCAAAAAACACGCGAATCGGTACACAGTATCTCTATGGTCATGTTATCAACACGGATCTGTCCATATTCCATCCTGATTGGCTTCCAAACTTTGCAGGATTGGTTCGTTTTGAACAAAATGCCTCAAAGCATGAACGCAGCATGCCATTTCCGCGTAGATTCCCACTTTGCCCAGGAAGACCTTCCACTTGAAAACTTTCAAATCAGCCTCATGGTGGCGCTAGAACAGGCCAATTTGCGTGTTTACCTGTAACTGCACCGATCTGCGTGAAACTTTGCATGCACACTCCCTAGAGGCCAAGGAAAAACCTTTGCCCTGTATTTTTCAGATATGCCTTTTAGAGCGCCACCAGGAGGCTGACTTTTGTAAAACACATTTTTGCTCTTACTCCTTCTGATTCTGTCCAAAAATCACGCAAATCAGTACACAGTATCTCTATAGTCATGTGATCATGATGGATGTGTCCGATATTTCATATTCCATCGTGATTGGCTAACATTGGCTTCCAAAGCTTGCTGGATAGGTCCGTTTTGAACACATTTCCTCAAACCATGAACGCAGTTTACGATTTCCGTGAAATTTGGCACACACATTCCCACTAGGCCGAGGAAGAAATGCCACCCTTTTCATATTGGCCTGTTATAGCGCCACCAGCAGGTCTAATTTAGCAAACCACATTTTTGGAACAAAATGCCTCAAATCATGAATGCAGTACTGATTGCCGTGAAAGGCCTAAGAATAAATGGCACCATTTTCACATTGCCCTATTATAGCGCCACCAGGAGGCCATAATAACCTACCTGACCTGGCGGAGACTTGTGCTCCGAGGAGCACTTTTTGTAGTTTGTTTTGTTTTTAAACCTGGGCCCTATTTTTTAGATCATCTGGACAACAAAGGAAAGGTGGGTGTAAAGATCATTGGAATTGATCCGTTCAGTATCCCTCCAGATGTTTCGCTAATCGAGGGGCAAGCCGCAAATTCAAACTATGCATAAAAGGCATAATGTTAATTACTAAACCCCGGGGTAGAAAACAGAATGGCCCATTTGTATTTATGTGATATGTATTTATTGGTCGTGGACCCCCATCTCAAAATATTTTGTTCCAGGGACCCCCCAGAAAAATTTGAAAAATATATATTTAAAGATTTACAAAAGAAAATTGTGATTTAAAAAAAATTGCCAAAGTATAAAATAATGGCTAGCTAAAATCTAAAATGACACAGATGCGTTCCCGGATTCAATGGGTTAAATAACTCAAATAAATAACTTAATAAATGGGAAAGAGACAGCAGAATTGAAAAACAATGTTTGCATTAGTAGCGATGCAATGTTAATAGCGCTAGAATGCATCGTTTTTTTAATAGTCCTAACATACTGCAACCATTAGCAGTTGCGGCCATTTTCTGGTTCCAACAATCCAGACACCATTCATTTTTCCCATTAAGATTTCAAAAAATATTTTTTATCAATTATTTTAAGCCTAGAATCAAGTCATCCAGGATCCTGGTGAATCATGACCATAAAACATTTGATTCTGTGAGAATATTTTTTTGAAAACCGCATATAGTATATCATATAATCCTTTTTTTTGTTTTTTTTAATTCACAGAATCAAATGTTTAATGGTCATGATTCACCAGGAGCTGGATGGCTTGATTCTAGGCTTAAAATAATTGATATAAATATTTTGGGGTATCTCTATAGACGGGTTTCCTGTTTGTAAACATGAGAGGATATGCGCGTGCAGTGGAGGGGTGAGCCTATAGAGGGCGCTATTACCCGCAGCAGCTCTGGTCAAATGTCCATTCATAAAATAAATGGTCTTCACCGGGTTTAATGAAAGTAGATTAAATTATGCAGTTTGTAATATCTTGTTTACTCAATAAAAATGATTTGTCGGAAGTTGGATCTGTTCGTCTTTTATTTGTATACAATAGCAGCATTATGCCTATTATGCCTATAATAGCAGCATTATCTAACTCCCGAACACAACAACAGAGTAAAGGGCACTTCCGGGTTCGTTCTACCCCGGGCATGCGCAGATTGCGCATTCTGCTCTGTGATGACGTCGCGTGGAAACCTATCTATAGGAAAAATGAATGGGGTCTGAACGGGTGGAACCAGAAAATGGCTGCCACTGCTATGCCCTGTGTTTAGACCAGGGGTCTTCAACAGGGGGGTCCGGGACCCCTGGGGGTCCTCAGTTATTACAGTGGGGCCGCCAAATCTTTCTGTGATAGGATCTTTTTTTTTAACCCTTAACCTCTTGAACCCTAGCATCCATATTCTGAAGGGAACATTAAAGGGCTTGATTTAGGCTCAAACCTTTTGAAAAACGTTTGAGGGACATAAACAATATGATATTAAAAATGATTATCATTTTCTAAATTCATGGTGTAGATCCTTTAACCAAAAGATAGATCGGCTATTTTTGGCAAATAAGTTTGGTGTAAAGGGGAAAAAGAACAGTACAGAGTCAACGGTCAAGTTTACGAAGTATGGAGGGTTTAAGTGGTTAAATGTCTGAAAATACACATTAACATGTATCCAATATATTAATAAAAAATATGATATGTAAACAATTTTTTTATTGACACAACACTGACGATAGTGCTGTCAAACACGTCTATGAAGCTATCTATGAAATCTATGAAAAAGTCTGCAACACAATTCTATACAATATATAGTGGGGGTCCGTGCTTCATCTCTTTCTCAGCGAAGGGGTCCTAAGCTTGGCCTGAAAAAATGTAAGACCCCTAGACAACATTTATAACTATTTGAGTTAAATGTGTTGTAGTTGTAACTAGATATGGTAGGAAATAATGGCAGAGTCAGTTAGCTACACAACTTGGGGATTAACCATTTATTTGGCAGTAAGGTCCAGCTGTGGCCTGTAGCACCTGCATGTCCTCTAGTACACTGGTTCCCAAGCGTTTTAGCTCGAGACCCAAAAGAGAAATTTGATGTCTCCCTGGGGACCCGAACTAGTGAAAATAGCAGATCTACACGATTGTAAATCTGCTATTTTCAGTAATTCTTAAAATGAAATTTTATGGAGTTTCTCTCATTTATTTTTGTTTGTATATTTTTACATTTATAAAAGCATATACAAGCATTTAAAGCTTGTGAAAAAAAGTTTTATTTCTGAAAAATGTCTATAATTGTTTTTTCTTATGAACCATAAAATGTGTTCCGCGACCCAAAGATGGGTCCCGACCCACCGCTTGGGAAAGTGCTCTAGTAGAAACGTGCATTGATACAATGAAAAACACGTACAATACGTTTGTGTATATAAGTTATTTAACAGGTAAAATATTTTTTTTACGTTTCATTCAGAACAATCGAGGATCATGACGTTTACATTTCTAATCCTAGTAATTCCAGTATTTGTTTCCGTGCTTTGAACAGATTCGGAGCCCTGCTGAATGCAGACTACTGCCACCTCCTGGTATGGAGAGCTAGGTGTCTGCAAGAGCAAGAGTAACACGGACTGCACTCAATACAAGGCACAAAATCTAATGACCTTCCAGACAACAGAAGGACTTGTGCAAGGACAAGAGGCCATTGTGAGAAGAGGTCTAGTGTCCTAGTTTTACACTATCTTGTGTCAATTATTTCTGTGCATTCCTGTTAGCTGAATACCTCAGAATCTAATACATTCTAAGAAAAGGTTCTAGAAGTATTTGTCATTATGTTTTTTTATTCTGTCCTGCTTGTATTCTATTTAACAACCCTTCCAATTAACATCACTTACTGTACATTTCAAGTCACCTAATGTAATACAGAGACAAACAGAGTGTCTCATTTTCTTTTCTAGCGCATGTGCAGTCAATTGTACTTGGGTCCCCAAGGATGTCCCCACGGACATGAGCTGGTGACGTGGCAAGTGTAATTTGGGCATCATGGCCTCCACACCAAAACCAGTTGTAGTTTTGACTACTACAGACTAAACGGGTAGATCAGTGGGGTCAGAAGTTGTTAAAAAGTAACTGTGTGCACACTGAGTACACACCGCACAGACAGTTGGCTGAAGATGCTGTTGTGCTTCTGCATGAGAAGAAATAACTCCATGCCAGGAGGTGACAGTAATCTGCAGGAATGTGCAGTGTAACAAAAACCGTGAGGCTTTCAGAAGCATTGCGCAATAAAAATAAAACAGCCAGAGCATTTTCACGCTACTCCTATGAAACCTGCACGTTAATGCCATTGCCCGTCCGTCCATCCGACACACACACACACACATTAACATCTCTCTCTCTCTCTCTCTCTCTCTCTCTGACGGGTTGGGTGAGCGACGCCTCACTACCACCAATGGCCGTGTACACACCAAACATACTACAACCGTTTTTTTACGCTTATTGATTGCCCAGCGTTGGCGTACTGTGTGGCAGCCTTTAGTCTCACAGTGGTATTGCCTAGAAAATGACTTTCTTCATCAAAGTACAGAGATGAGATGGCACTGGCAAAACAGAAGGAAATGACTGTATGCTTTTTTCTTTTTTGGTACAAGAATGGTCAAGTAAATTAAGACTGACAGAAATAATATCAGGGGAGAATTTAAATGATAAAAAAGAAGGGTGGGTGAGAGCAGAGAGGTAGAGAAAAGTGCTTCAGGATGTGTCCGTGTGCCTTTAAGCTGAAGTCTCAATCTCTCGTAGTTTTGTTCCTTAAAAGGAAATCAGAGGGCTTAGCTGAGGCATTGCCTTGCAAGTCATGAATAAACATCAGATTGCCTTTCTGTGCATACATCATACATCACACGAAGACACCACCTAATGGAGGAGGATTCCTCACCCACCGACACATGAAAAGGCAGTGAAATTACCCACCAAACCACGCAGTCGTGTGGTTCTAAAATGGACTGCTGAGAAACAGAGAGGGAGAGGTTGATGGGTAGGTAGGGGGAAGAGGGACAGTAAGCTCTTACTAAAATGGATCCCAGTGATAACCATATTCACTGAGATTCAGACAGCCTATATTAACCACAGAAAGAAAAACATATGCGCTACAATAATTTACACTTGATATTTTGGTCATTTTTGAATCTCTCCAGGGACAATTTCTCCACTGCTCAGCTATTTTCGCTGCCAATGAGACTGTCCCGATATCGTTTGTGCATACTCTATGTGTTGATTCTGCCGGCACATTAAGGAGTGGTTGCCATTTCAGACCAGTCATTTAGCAAAGTAAGATGAGCATTATTCTGCACTCTATAAGAAATGAAATTGTAATCATCAGTATGCCTCTCTCCTCCTCCAAGGGATAAATAAATGTATTATGAGGAGTAGTGGGCTGCCGGCAGTAAAATGTCATCTGCTAGCCAGCACACAATGCACACTGATATAAGAGCACCTTTTGTGTGTACACATGTTAAATGTGTACACATATAACTAAATGTACCCATAAGGGTCCATTTGGTTACATTTATACATTCAATGAGGTACAAATGTACACTGAGGATTTTACTGTGTAGACGAGTACAGTGAAAGTACAGTGAAATACACATTCAGGAGAAACACATTAATTGAAAGGAGAAGGGTAAAGGGACTGGGTGACAGTAACATGGTTATTTATTATGCCCATATTTATTAATATTTAACCAGGCAAGACACAAAATCTTATTTCAAGGCAGAGCCTTTTTTCTCACAGCCTGGTGAGAGAAAATGAAATCCCTGAGTGCGTAGCCTATGTTATGTTCCATTGTCAAAGAAGCAAAGCATCTTTTCACATGATTAAGAAGTATCAAATGAGGGGGAGTACTCTTATACTGTATATCAGCACAACCGCAAGATTTCTACCATAGTTCTACAATAAACTATGATAGATCATACCGATTCACTATATTGGAGTCCAAAGTTTGTGGGAGAGGTCTATTTCTGATGGAGAATCAGTGACTTCCAAAAAAAGTCTTGGGGTTGGGTTAAAGTTCAACACACGAGAATCTCTGAGCAACGTACCACTTGTTAGTTACTGTAGTTGGTGGTAATGATATTAGATGTGGATATTAGACTCACAAACCCTCTTTCTCGACGGCTTGGACCCTACAGTGCCACGCCAAAAAAAAACACCATACATCACAAACGCAAGATCCAATAAACCCCAAATTGTAAGCTGAGAGTAGTTTTGAGAGTTGAGAGTAGTTTGCAAGATTAGCTGTGGACAGAGAACACACACAAGGGCAAAAACAATCTCCGGCCCTGTCTTCAGCCTGGCGGAGATAACAAAGCAGAATGATAGACTACAGTCATAGAAATAAATGTATAGACGATATGACATTCCATTCATAGCAATGATGTGCTTCCATGTCAAACATGGGAGAGGAAGCAATCAATCCATGGGGGCCTCTGTGATGCGTCTCATCGATATGGAGATGCATTGGTTATGGTATCCATAGCAATAAGTGTCACTGGGTCCTTCAGCAAAATCGGTGACTGTGAATACGGAAGTAGGGCGCTTATGACCCATCTATTCTAAATATCTATGGTTACAGTAAATGTTCCAGTACGTATGTTTCACTGTATACTGTATCTGCATTCATAGACTACCTTTTGTCCAGCCAACGTAATAAACACGAACCACTGTAGAAACTTCCGTAATCCTCTTATGTTTATAGCTGATCTAGAAACACCTTCAGTATCAAACTCTCGTTTGTTAACATAACAAGAGAAAATAGGGCATATAAATATATGGTTGGAAAACACTTGTGGTAAAATGTGTCCATGAATAATTTCTGGAGGAGGCATTGATAACAGCCTTCCATTTTGAACTTGCACATGTCCACTATTTCCGATCGCTGAGCATGGGTGCATCAGCATCTGCAGAAAGCCTAGGGCAACTAGACTCAGGACATATCCACAGAGCATCGCTTGGAAAATATCCATCAGAGGGAGATACTAATTGGTGTACGTGCGTGTAGGATGCGTGCGTGTGCACGTGTCGGGGCAGAGGGATGTACACCTAGCTGGGCATGAGAGCGGTGTTGTGCAGCCGAGTGCAGTAATTTCTTTGATCATTTTTAATGGCCGCTCTTTCATGTGGGGCTGCAGCTTGGCGCACAGCTCCCTGCAGGTGTCATCTCATTCCTTCAGTTGTGGGATTAGTATGCGGCAGGCAATAATACAAAAAAAAAGCCAGGCCATTACACTGTGCGGCACACATACATAATCTCAACACACCGGGATCATTACCTTTTTCAAAGGATGATATCAGCTCACAGTCTACAGAGGGAGGCAGAATGAAAGCGATTGAGACACAGAATGAAAGAGGGAAAGGAACAAAAAAGGAGACAGAAATAAAGAGGCAGCAAAGCACAGAGGTAGCGTGGGATGGGGGGTTACAGAAAGAGCTATCAATCAGCATTGCAGATAGGGGCAGACAGGCAGGTTCAGTTCCCTCCAAACCCCAGCAAGATAAGGACTAGGTGCTACCTGCTGTGTCTGAGACAAACCTTTTAGAAATACAACATTCTCTGGTCCACCCTTCATTTCCACCAGTCAGATGAGGCCCATGCATACATGCATGAAATGCATGCCATTTCCCCTTCTTCTCCTGTCTCCAACTTGTGCAGAGGTTGAGTAAGAATGTCATGGGTTATGATACAGAGAGGGGCTGCTAGACACTGCCTGCAACCCCAAACTGAGTTTTAACAGTCCATCACTGCCACACCTCAAACTAACAACACACAGAGCTTCTCCTCACCATCTCATCACCTACTATATGTGGTTTCCACCAGTTAAAAAAAGCATGTTAAGAGGCGAGAGTTGGTGCTCCCACTGAGCCCCTCACAAACACCTGCAGACAGGTAAAAGGCCTAACAGCAACTAAAAAGCCATTTTCATGTCATGTAGAAAACTGTACAGAGCCGTCTGGTTCATTATTAATCGTGCATGGGAGGCCGACTGCTTTGCTCATTGGAAAAAAAGGCTGTCTCATCTCATCCACCACATATGGTGCACCACTGAAACCCAGTGCAATTTGCACATATTTAAGTATGAATTTAACTCCTTTAACCCTCCGCACTCCTTTAAGCCCGCAAGATAAATCAGTCATCCCAGATTTGAACCGGAAACACATTAGGGTATGCAGTTGTGACACATCACACATCGCAACAAATATGATTTATAAAAAAAATATTAAAGGACGACTTCACCCATTTTCAACCTATCTTCATATAATTGGTCCTCACTAATGCTCAATATAATATGGTACCATTTTTGTCTACTAGGTCTGTGTCTCAGAGGAGGGATGTGGACAGTTTAGAAACCAGCCTACCAGTGACATCATCGATGGGGAATCCAAGCTAATAGAAACTGCAGGCTTTCTATTCCTGGAAAGTTAGCATGCTATAATGGAAGCCATTGTTCTCAAGTTAATAAAAGAAATGTTAGAAAGAATAACCTGCCTAATGATGATGTCACTGGCAGGCAGGTTTCTGAAGTGTCCACAGCCCTCCAATGAGACACAGGCTGAGTAGTAAGAAATGGTACCATTTTATCATGAGCATTAGTGAGGACCAATTATATGAAGATAGGTTGAAAATGGGTGAAAATGTACTTTAAATATAATTGTTCCATGTGCAATATTGTGCTGCTCTAGCAGTGTTACGCTCTTGTTAATGGGATGCATGCTGTTTTTTTCTACCACAGTACAGTGCTGACATGAACCACCCTACACGGTCCAGAGCCACAGGGCGACATTAACTTCATCCTGTTGTTCAATATATATTTATATTATTGATGCATATTGATATAGATATGCCTGGATGTATGAAATATCCAATTTGCCACAAAATAAATACATTAACTTCAAAACAAGACACAAATTAAGGGGGAAAGACAGCTTTGTATTCTACATATAAATCCCAGTTTATAAGGACTCTAAGTTCTACTTTAGTTTTTAATGGCTTGGCTGTTAAACAACAATAGACTAGGAAACCACAAGGCAGTGGAAAACATTTCCATAAAGGATGACTGGTTAAGTTATTTGGACTCTGTTCACCTTGTAAGCTCTGTCCATAATAAGATGGTTGGCTTAGTTCACAGTACTGATGTCAGCTGCGCTACATACAATTTCAAGATAAAGCTGCTGTGTTTAAGGCTTGTGATTTGTGCACTGCAAAGTTAATTTGTATGACATCACGCTACGGTTAACCATGAATACAAAACAACAAAAATGTCCCCAAAAATGACCTTCCCTAATCAGCAGCCAGAAAAAAAAGTGTGTTCATGTGTGTAGAAAGACAGGCTGACCTGACAGTGCTGCTCCTGTTTTCCGGTTTCCCAAGACTTGAGTGTGATGTAAGAGCAAAATGGTTGCCATGTGAATATGGTCAATACAGCTTACTGCTGTTATAATCCCTGTATCATGTATACTGCAAAACATGACCTTAGTTTTCCATTCAAATGATGCTTGGCATGAATACTATTTTTACCATGCTATGATATTACCACCTTGTCATCCATTTAAATCCACAACAAGTCTAACTCAATACCGAATAACTAGTTGCCTCGGGGGAACTAGTGAAAATGATCTGTAGGCTTTGGATTCATGCATGCCACTGAGCTCCAGTATACTGAAGTAAGCCCTTTAATCACATGGAATCAGATCATATCAATTATTTCAGTAAACAAGAGTGCCAAGATCAAGCCCTTGCTCCTCCCTCCATCCCTGCTTTAAATCAGCACACAAATGGATATCGTAGCTGACTAGAGTAAAACAGGGCTTTGTCAGGGATAATTGAGGATTTCCATAGCGTATGTGGTGGAGTTTAGAAGTAAGAGTAAGACATAGCATATTTGACAGAGGTTGGGAACGTAAAAAAAAATATGTTTTTTACGTTCTTGGCAGCATTGGTAATTGGAAATAATTACATTTTTCTTGGCAGCGAATGAGTTAACAGCCGGACAACATACAACATGGGGAGGGGAGGTTGGCGGGGAATGAAGCTGCTTTTTATAGTAACATTAGAGATAATACATATATGCAGTGCATACAGAACATTTTGTGACCCTTTTTAAGCTTTCAAAATGTTGTTATGTTTCAGACTTATGATTCAATCATTGTCTCTCTCTCAATCCAAACACAGTACCCCACAATGATAAAGCACAAATCGTTTTTTTGGAATGTTTCCTACGTTTATTTAAAAGAAAACACTGAAATATCCCATTTACATAAGTACTCGTCTCAGACTGTTCACATTGTACTTGGTTAAAAGCACCTTTGGCAGCAATGACATTCTTCTTCGGAATTATCCCACAAGCTTTGCATCCTTTCTTTTGGAAGTTTCTCTTATTCTTCTTGGCGGCTCAGCCAGGTTGGATGGGGAGTGTTAGTAGACAGCCATTTTCAGATCTCCCCAGAGATGCTCTACTGGGTTCAGGTCCAGACTCTGGTTGGGTCACTCCAGGACTTTCATAGAGTTTTCACGAAGCCACTCTTTTCTTGGAGGTATGCTTTGGATAGTGGTCTTGTTGAAATGTAAACCTTCGCCCCAGCCTGAGATCCTGAGCACTCAGGATTGCTCCTGCATCCATCATTTCACAAGGCCCCCAGTCCCTGACGCAGAAAAACATCCTTGCAGCATGATGCTGCAGCCACACGGTTCAAGGTTTCTTTATTGTATCTTGTGTATGGAAGAGTAAAATTATGTTTTTCTGGTTCCTCAGACATTGTAGCTGCAATAATGGTAATAATAGTTAACATATACAACCTTTTTTTTTACTAAGTTTAAAAAACTATCTTCTGTTCTGTTCTGTTGTTTGTATGCAGTATATATGAAAACTGCGAGATTTCTACTTTGCTTGTATTGACATTTAATTATGTGCCTATGATTCTCCAATAAATGTCATGTGAATAAATTTGACCAAAAAAAATGCGATCTGTGACAGTGTCCTAGGCTTTTGGCCTCAGACAGGCAGTCATCGAGGGTGTGGGGGGCACACTGGGTTCCACTAAGCAATCGGGATGTAACCAATAGTGCCCAATAGTAACAGCATAGTGACCAATTAGTTCTGGTTCCCTGTTTGACCAAGGCCCTTCATCCCAGACTACATAGTTAGGCGGCGTGGCAGCCAGACAGCTTTTGGTGGTTCAAACTTCTTCCATTTGAGAATAATGGAGGCTTAGGCTACAATTCCATTTGAGAATGAAATGATGGAGGCTACGATACCATACTCTTACTGTAGGTACTTTAAATATTGCAGGAATGTTCATGTATCCTTCCTCAGATCTGTGCTTTGACACAATCCTGTCTCGCAGGTCTACGGACAATGCTCTTGACCTCATGGCATGGTTTTCACTCCGAAATACACCAACAACTGTGAGATCTTATAATGAATAATATTGGGTGTGTCATACCAAAGTGTCTGAATACAGAAACATGTTTTTGCTTTGTCATTGTAGTAGTATTGTGTGCAGATTGATGAATCCATTTTAAAATGAGTCTGAAACATAACAAAATGTGGAAAACTTGAAAGGACCTGAAAACCTCCCGTACACACTGTAGTTAGGGTTAGAGTTTGTATAACAATATTAAACATTGTGTTCAATAAATAAATAAAAAATACATTTGATTGCTCAAAAAACTTTTAAAATACTTTTCAATGAGGCTTGGGCTTTAGAATCAGCTATCATCCCACTTTTCGCTATTAGCCTATTCCTGGGTGAAAGTGAATTCATTTGAACTAAAAACATCTCAGAGAGATGTCTGGCAGGCGTTTTTGATTCCCTGGGTATCTGAGGGAGGGCTCCCACTGGTCCGATAAAAGGCCTGGGTTCCTGCAGCAAATGATGCCTTTCTCCAGACGCAAGCCTACGCTCGGCTTTAATTGGCCTCTTCTGTAGCTGTGAACCTTAATTACTTTGTTCCTGTATTAAAAGCCTCAGAGTGTTCAGGCGAGGCAAGGGTCCTAACCTTTACTAGGCCTCTCTCTCTCTCTCTCTCTCTCTCTCTCTCTCTCTCTCTCTCTCTCTCTCTCTCTCTCTCTCTCTCTCTCTCTCTCTCTCTCTCTCTCTCTCTCTCTCTCTCTCTCTCTCTCTCTCTCTCTCTCTCTCTCTCTCTCTCTCTCTCTCTCTCTCTCTCTCTCTCTCTCTCTCTCTCTCTCTCTCTCTCTCTCTCTCTCTCTCTCTCTCTCTCTCTCTCTCATTTCTTCCTATTCATTTTTACACTTAACAATTTGGCAACCCACTAGCTGTCATTCAGTCACTTAATAACATCACACACCTTTGTGTGCATGACAGGTATACAGTATGTTAAATTAAGAAATTAACACATTAAAGGCCGAGCTTTGCGTCACGTTTGTGCTGCTGTACAAATGTAAGTAGTATCTTGTGCAAGACCTACTATGGGTGTTCTGACAACAAGTACAACAGCATTGCATAAATGCATAAATTCCCAACTTGCACCGTTTCTGACCTGCATCGTTCTCATGTAGGCCTGTGCCCGCAGGTACCACACAACGAACGGGTACAGCAAGTACTCTGACAACAGGTCAACGGCTAATGCATAACCGACTGGATCATGCATTCCCTACTTGCATGCATCGTTCCCAAATTACATTGTTCCCAACTTGTGTCGCCCCCAAGTACCCTTCGGGCACCGGTCTAGAATCTAAAAATAGCCGATCTACAAGATCACAACGTGTCGCATCACAATGAGTTGTTGTAAAACAAATTATCAAAGACAACACGCTTCTTGATTATTCGATTAATTGAAAAAGTAATCGATAGAATAGTTGCTGAGAATATAATCGATAGTTCCGGCCCTATTTCTTCATAATTTCTCTCATATAATGCATCTCCCCTCTGTTCTCTTTCCCAATCTCTTCAGTGCATTTATCTTTAGCCACATATTCTGACAAGTGGAAAGTAGAAAAAAATGTGGATGAACTATGACACTGTGACAACACAGAGAACTCGGCAGGACAATAAATCTCTGCAGTTGAGTATGTGACACAAGACTTGTCTTCTCTCTATAATTCTGATTATTATTTACAAGCTTAAGTAATTCATTATGATTTTTCCAACAAGATCATTAGGCCTATCAGAAAATGTCTTATAGGTGTGTTGTGAGCAATGAGATAAGTGGTTATTGCTCCAAACAAGTAGCATATGCTCTTTTAACACATTCACTACCATTGACTGCCAAATCAGACATATCCGTGATTTAAAATCCACCCGTTCACCGCCATTCACGGATATGTCCGTGATAAAAAATAGAAATAAAAAAACGTCCAGAACCCAAGATAACGTGATCCGAAGATTTACTGCTCCATTTACTTCCTGGTTAATTTATTACTTATTACTTTAAAATCCTGCATCTCGGGTCCTGTGTGTGTGGCGAAACATGCTATTTTCAACTGGGTATAACAAGAGAACGGGAGGTCACAATGACATTTATTTTTTCACGGAAGCACAGTGATTTCCTCCGTGATTAGCAACCATCAGGGGATCAATCCTACTGGAGATAAATATTCTGTGGTTCTTGAAAAAAATGTCAGAATGCTTAAAAGTGCTGGCAGAAGCTACCTGCCAGCATTAGAAAGCCCCTGGCAGTGAATGTGTTAAAAAGCGTCCAACAAAATCACATTTTGTTGGTGTGCGACTAAAACAGTATACAAAAAAGACAATGCAATGCTTGATAAAGTAAAGAGGGTAACAAGTCATTGAGGTTAGACATTTGTGATCACACAATGCTTCATCTACCTTTACCTTGTAGCCTATATTCCAGAGTACAGTAGGCTACAATGTGTGTGTGTGTGTGTGTGTGTGTGTGCGTGTGTGCGTGTGCGCGTGTTGCACTTTTAGTGGGGCCAGGCTGTCCTTCAGAGCAGCAGTGCATCCTCCCTGCCAGCTGCCCAGGCCTGGCCGGCAGAGAGTGCTGAGTGATAGACTAATCGATGCGCAGCCTAATCAGCCAGCTTAGCTCTAATACCCTGGACAGGTCCACATCATTATCATATCAGCCTTCACACGTTTCGAGGTGACATGGAGGAGGCAAAAGATTAAAGACAATCTTGTAAAAGAGGTAGCACAAGTTTTAATGTGTTGACCAACCAAGACGGACTCTGTGAAACCAGTCAACAGCAGAGCGGCTTTCAAGGGAAAAAAAGGGGAAAATTAAAAAAGGAGAACCAGACCAACTCATCATGTTGAGTCTGAGCTGCCACTTTCTGTGCAAGGCAGATAGTATATCACAGGCTTTGTTGTGGTCTAAGTTCTTACTGTTCTCCAAACCACTTCCATAAGCACTGGCCCTACAGACAGGTCTTACTGGCCTATTACTCGGTGTCTATTAAAGTAAGAGTTTGTTTAACTTCAGCACACATTTGGGGGAGCTCGGGGAAACACGTATAAATCATCTATAAACTGCTTTACACAAACTGTTTACAGGCAGTAAATGACGCATAAAAGAGGAAACAGGTTTGAGGTTGAGGCTGGGGGCTTGTGTCTGCACACTTCACGCAATTATCCTTAAAAAACACACACGCACTTATATATTCACCCTAATCTGGTCATGATTACCACCACTCAGCCACAAAACCCTGAGGGGAAACTCGTCAAAATGACACAACACAAAACCAAAATACATAGGATGCCATGCACATACGTATATGTGTACGCTTTCAACTTGTCACCAATTAGGGACCAGTTTAAAGCAACACATTTTAATTCAGCAGGGAAATAACTGTGCGCTACATTTAGCATTGTGTAATCACACTGGTTATCGTGTCTGAAAATGTCAGGGGTGTGTGTGTGTGTGTGTGTGTGTGTGTGTGTGTGTGTGTGTGTGTGTGTGTGTGTGTGTGTGTGTGTGTGTGTGTGTGTGTGTGTGTGTGTGTGTGTGTGTGTGTGTGTGTGTGTGTGTGTGTGTGTGTGTGTGTGTGAGTTGCTGTAATGAATGGGTGTGCTTATTAGGTTTGAGTTTCATAATAAATGCTATCTGGTAAAGGGCAATGCTATTCAGTTCAATGAAAGATGAAATCACCTTTAGAACTTGGGACAGACAAAAAGAAGAGGACACAAATAATAGAAGATACTACAGGGATAAAAAATGTATTCCAATGTCTTAAGCCAGAATTCACAGTCAGTCAATTACTTCACAGGGCAGGAACTTATGCATGAAACTGAAGATGCCTACGAAATATGAGTATTGTTCTCTAAAATGTCACTCTTGTCTGTATGGAAAGGAAAAAAGGCACTTAAAAAAACAAGGCTTCGATGGTGTTTTTGTCCAACAATCCAATTTCAATAGTGAACAAAATAGCGTTTCACAACTGTCTACATGTATATGACAGTTGTATATGAAACACTCAAATGCTGTAAATATCAACCCCAAAAAGACAACTATGTTCACTAGTTTCTCAGATGTTCATAACAATGAGTCAACTTAACATTCTGTGGTAGGGTTTCTCAAGTCATCCTGAAAGTCCACCTCAAGAGGCACAACTTTAAATATAACCTCACAGTCTGAGACACATACTGTATATTAAAGGTTACAAATCATTTTGGACTTAAGTATTGTACGTCATAGAAATACATCATATTCTGCCACAAACATGCACTTGATTCTATCACAAATCTGAACATATTGGGCCCTATTTTACACCCTGTGTAAATCGGTGCAGTGCAGCGCAATTGTTATTGCTACTTTACAACCAACGCAGACGTCATATTCATGCCCAGCGCCCACGTTGTGTAAGTACTTGTGCCATCTGAGCACCCATGGTTGTGCTGGTCTTAAAATGAGGTGTGGCCATGCGCATTATTAGTGTGGTTGCCCGAATGGGCAACCAGACTATAGTACTCTACCGACTTTATTTCTAGGTAAACTTTATTTTGCCGCGCATCTCCTCCCACAGTTTTTTCCCCCCATTTTGTGCCATATGTCAAAATCACCGGCCTCACTGGGAATCCATGGCTATCATTTTGCTAAGAGATTGGTTACATAGTTTAATTGATATTGATTTATCAGTGCATTAAATTTCCCCATCCACTTTAAAAACTCAAATTCAAGTATTTTTTTCTCAGAAACCGTAAGGACTAGAGTTACAAGACTTGGAGGGGAGGTTCATAGTCCAGTGCAAAATTATTTTGAAAATAATTACACCAACCGGCCTCATGGTGGCGCTATAACAGCCCACTTTACGTTTTGGCCTACAACTCTTGAACCGTAGGTCGTAGAATAAAAATGTTCCCCTGAATTCCTTGGGTCACGACGCAACTCCCCATATAGGCCACGCCCATTTCCGTCTGGATAGATCTTCCACCATATTGAATTTTCAAAAGTCAAAAAGTTATTGTGCCTTATACGAGCTCTGACCTGGTCTAAGGTCTATTGCAGGCCCCCAGCGCAGTAGTTCCCTGCTATTTAAAGAGTGCAATCGATAGTAGATATAGGTAGGTTTGAACGTGCAATAAAAATCCAGGGCCAGATTATCCATATATTATTGCTTGTAGAATGGCTATTTTTGATCTGGTGAAGACAACTCTCCTACCCCGACACTACCGCCAGGAGAAGGTGTGTTCTACTCAAGGGGATCTTGAGGAGTAGTCTCTTGGGATTAACTGGGTGCAGATTCGTGATAATACATATAATAAAGGAACATCCGTACTCTCAGTTATATTCAGTTATATTCTTGATGTATTTCCTAAGGGTGAACAGCCGCAGCAGACAGTCTATCTAGAGAAACGGACGCGTTTCGGCACGTCGGCCTTCCTCGAAGGCCGACGTGCCGTTAAGAATATAACCGAAGAGAGTGCGGACGTTCCTTTATTATATTTTTGATCTGGTGCAGATTCTGTAGACTGTAGAAGGAAAAAAGCGGACCAGGTACAGAAGGAAGGCAAGATTCTGAAGCGCATGCCCAAAATATGCCAACAGCAGTACGGACACTGAGGGTACGTGGTCCACCTCCCGTTTCCACACACATCATTATATCACATTATTCTGCTCCCATAGATGGTTGCAAGCTTTCACTTTGCACACGAACCGATCGGTTTTTATTAATTCGAAAATCGTGCATCTGGCATGTCTAGAGTCTAAAGTCTAAACGAACACAATTGGCCCATAACTGGCAAAATTGCAGTTCGACACGCCCCACAGGCATTTGCACGATACATTGCTCAGCCAGGTACAAAAATCTTAATAAAATCCTGTAGTGAGTGAAGCACCATTATTTACAAAATCTTGTGTGCATAAGATAATAGAGAAGACAATCGTATAACATTACTCTTACGTGCGTGACACAACCCGATTTCAAAATATATTAGGATTTTAAAACACCTGTAGCGTGAGCCCAGCTTAAGGCAGCTACACTATCTATGTTTCAAAGCCATTATCAATTGACATACTGTTGGACAAGCTGGGCACAAGACTCCTGTACAACACTTAAACCTATACAGACAGTATAATACCAGCCTCTTAAGGTGCTTGACAGTAAGCCAAACACACATCATCATTGTTACTCCCGAAGAAATAATCTTACTGAGCTAGGATAATCGTATCAAATTTACAGACGCTTGCCTTGTCCATAAGATCCTACAAGGCATTGTAGTCAATGAGCTAAAACATGCAAAGACACTGTATGTCTCCTAACTACTGTAAAGAATCACATGGCAGGCTGTTGGTTTATCCATAAGCCATACAAAACCAACTCTTCCTATTGTTGATATTAAAACAACTTTTTAATTATGGGCCTGCTCCCTCTGTGTAATGTGTTTTTTTTCTCCAATTGTATTTTTATTCATCCTACATGACATCCTACATGCATTTTAAATATCTCTAGTTTGAGAGAATGTCACTCTCTCTAAGGGAGGACTGTAACTCTAGACTTAGCGGGCCACCATTCCCTATCATCATTAATGTTTAAGACGGCTAACAACCGGGCTGTCAACAGCTTCCAAGCCAATCGACATGTCAATCAATGGTGTGGTGTGAGGCCGCCTTTTAGGGTGTCCCTGAGGTGTCTGCTTAGAGCACGCTCAGTTTAACTCAGACGCACTGAGAGAGTGTAAACAGAGAGGGATATGGACTCCGGGATTGACTGGCAGATCAATGGCATTGATCACTTAGTCTACCTCCAGCTCTTTGCGCAGGCTGCTCACTCCCCCCTCAGTAGCGTGACACGCAGCCTCCCAGCTCTGGATCAGAACCTCCTCCTGCTCACCCATGAAGGACTGCAGCACGTCCGACACCCTCTAGAGGGAGACAGAGAGGGGGGTCACTACAAACATGACCCTAAATGCGTTGATTTTCCCAAGCCCCCAGAGTTGCTGAGAAACATTGAAGCCGCCACCCCAGTGGCCAAAGCTGGAACTGCAGGCGGGGAGAAATACATGCACGAGCAAAACATACTGAGATATTTATATATATAAATATAAATATGTAAACATATTATACATAAATACATATGCATTTACATATAAATATGCATCTCGAGTGTAATTAATAAATATCTCGCGTTCATACCTTGACACACGGGCTGCCTTAGGACGCAAAAAGGACACTAGTGCGCATGCTCATAACTCTATGGTGTCCCCAAAAACGTCTCAATAATTCTACTTCCGGCAGGCTTCCGGGTGCTTCAAAACGCCAGGGAGCACTTTCATTGAAATGATAGCTGGGGGCGGGGCAATCCACCCTCTAGTTATATTATACCTCTATGGATTTTCCTAACCATTGTGGTAGATGCGTGACTCCATCATGATCTAAAGGTAACAGCAGCATTTTATTAACCTGCTTACTTTTTCAAAAAGCAATTTAAGTCATCCTAACATTTCTGTTAATTAAAGGACGACTTCACCCATTTTCAACCTATCTTCATATAATTGGTCCTCACTAATGCTCATTATAATATGGTACCATTTTTGTCTAAGCACTCTGTCTAAGAGGAGGGGCAATGGACATTTCAGAAAACCGCCTACCAGTGATATCATCGATGGGGAATCCAAGCTAATAGAAACTGCAGGCTTTCTGTTCCTGGTAAGTTAGCATGCTACAATGGAAGCCATTGTTCTTGCGTTAAAAAAACAAGAATATTATCAAAAAATAAACCTGCCTCCCTGCCTACCTCCCTAAACCCACGGTTCTCAAAGTGGGGTCCGCGGACCCCTGGGGGTCCGCGACGCATAGCCAGGGGGTCTGCGAAATATTTCAGAGTAAAAAAAAAAAGTTTTGATAAAAAATATGTTTTGATAAAAAATATTTTTTGATTAAAAATGTTTTGATTCAAAATATTTTTGTATTATTATTTGTTTTATGGGGGGGGGGGCTGGTGAAAGTTGCATAAGTTCTTACTGTAATGGTGTGTGTGATATTAAATGTGAGCTTACAATAATCACAGTAATCCATATTCCATATTCAAAGGCTTTTGCAGAGAAATGAGACAGACTCCAGTCACTTTCAAATTAGAGCACTGCAGAGGGCAGGTGTGTGTGTCTGTTTCCAGCTGACGCTCGTTGATACACGTTAATGTTATAGGCATCAGAGGCAATTATGCTTTTGCACTGTCAAATAGGCCAACATCTAATCTAAGATTAGTGGGACTCATTCAAATGACCACCAGTGAGTCCCGGGACTCACTTCATTGAAAACCTAACATCATTGTAAACATATTAGATGTATTAGATATTACATTGATATTATAGCTATTTTATTTGATTAGATATGTGATGTGACAATTTGTTGACTTTTGGTGAAATGATATGGTACTGCATATGTCGGTATCGGTTGCTATCGGAATCGGAAATTAAGAGTTGGACAATATCAGAATATCGGATTTTGGCAAAAAAGTCAATATCGAATATCCCTTACAATAAGTTTATTATTTTTAAATTGAAGTACAACTAAAAGTCACCTTTAGACTGGTCATTTTACTTCTTTTTTTTTATTAGGACTATAGAATTTTTTTCTGAAGTCTGAACCATTAAGACCAGTTACTTGAAAAGTGTGCTGTCAGGTTTTGCACAAAAGCAATTTTAATAAAATTACTATTGACACATGATTCATATAGTAGTAGTGGTTTCTGTTTATGACTATAATGGGTCTGAAAGATTTTGATTGAAACATTGTTTAATACAAATAGTTCCAATGGCATCTAAATGTGCACATGTTTTTGTAAGTATAATATATGCTTATCGGTGCTGCGAGGATGAGGGGGTACCTGGAAAAAAATCTCCCCTCCAAGGGGTACCTGGGCCAAAAAAGTTTGAGAACCCCTGCCCTAAACGATGTCACTGGTAGGCAGGTTTTTGAAGTGTCCACAGCCCTCCTATGAGACACAGACCGAGTAGATAAAAAAAACATTTTATCATGAGCATTAGTGAGGACCAATATGAAGTGTTGAAAATGTCGTCCTTTAAAATAATTCTGACAAATTTTGCCATCTATGTACTTTTACATGCTTTAAGCTATATACGTATATTTTTTATTAAAGCATGTAAGATTTATTTTTAATGAATTCTGTTTTTACATAATTCACTTCAAGCAACATTAAATACAAAGTGTTACAACATTAATTTGTCATTGATCATTTACTTGCGTCCTCTATTTGTACATAACTCAAATTTGGTTCTTTACTTTGGTGCTCTATCTACAGTACCTTTTGTATACAGCATATTTTTAAAGGTGTGGCTCTGTAGGTGGCGAGCAGTCTATAAATGGGTCTGTGAGTCTGTCTGTCTGTCTGTCTGTCTGGGGATAATCTTGCAAACAGCTAGACCGATCAGCACCCAGATTCTTGTGCAACAGGCCAAGGAAGTACATTACATAAAACGGAGGCCAAGATTGACAACAGCAAAACGATATGGAAAATCTAATTTACAGTCTTGTCTATAATATCCTTCATGGCTTGGCTCCTCCCCCTTAGTGCTTTTATAAAGCAGAAAACAACCGATGATACACGCACTAGGTCTGATTCTATAATACCTATGAGCTCACACATGGAAAACACTCAGAGACTGTGACATATTGTCAATATTGAAATGAATGTAAAATATGCATCATTTGTAGTCAATGAGCTAAAACATGGTATGGTCCTAACAAAAAAACTAGCACTCGCAATGTAATCCAAATTCTCTCGTCTAGGCTTGCCAAATTGTAACCATAGAAGAAAATAAACTTTTCAAACACTTCTGGGTATTCCATTTTATTCACGAACGACGCACGCGGCTGGGCACTTGTGTGTGTGAGAATGAGCTCCACTTGAACCTGATGGGCACACCCAGGCACGTTCTTCGATCATGCAAATAAAGCAATTGCACTTCGTGGGTAAGTGCAATTGCTTTATTTGCACTATAGGTATGTGGTCTTTTTATGTAGTGTTTAGGTGTAATTCATTCTGCCATGACCAGGACCTGGGTAGCAAATATCGTTCTGTACCGGTATGGAATGACAATAAAACGCCTTGATTTTCCATGTCATGCTTTGAATTGAAAGTAAATTATGAAGTTTATTTTCTTCAAAATGAAGCAGCATTTTGAATGTAGCGTTATAGAAATTGATAGAAAACATTTGGGATCACACTCTGAGCGTTGTTTTGGAATTTATAACCAGATTTTTTTATAGTATTGCTGCTGTTAATCTTGGCCTCAATTTACTTCAATGCATCAAGTATTTTCTTAATTTTTGGATTCTTCAATCACCGTAAAGGGTAAATAAACAATAGAAATAAAGTCATTATTTGGGTGAACTACTGCTTTAGAATCATAACTATAACCATAATATAGTCATCTATAACAATAATAAAAAATCACACCCTGTGTGAAGGTAGTGGCGCCTTTGATACATTTTGTCATCGATATGTGTTTATAATGTGTTTATAGCCATGTGTCACGTGAAGCTTGACCAATCACTTTGTTGACGCACCTGACCAATCAGAACGTTGACGTACGCACACGGACAAAGTCAGGTATAGAGCAGGATCCGCTCTATACCTAAAGGTATAGAGCGGCTAGTGCCGCTAAAAATGTGAGCATCCACATCCACACACATGGTGGATGTGAGTGATACCCTCTAAACTTGAATGAATTTTCTTTTGCCGAATTTAGTCATTATGCCAATTACTTCCTCCCCACACACATTTGGGTGCTGTCACTGCTGTTTTATCCTACTGACTACTACTGACCCGCCAGTGAGGAGCCCCCACCGGGAGGACGTAGAGCCTTCGTCCTACTCCTCCCTCCCAACAATCCCTGCGGACAGGTGCCACCCCAGCCTGTAAGAATACGTGCAGTGACATCACCCTCCCCGTCCAGCTTCCCTTCCCCAAACACGGGCCAATTGTGTTCGTATAGACACTCGACAAAGCCGGATGCACCACAGTGGATTCGAACCCACAACCTCCGCGGTAGTGGGAAGGCACGACTTGATTTTGATTGGCTGACAGTGTTTCCGTCGTTCATCAAATCGTTCACCATCATTATAGTTGTCAAAAACCTTGACGATATCGTGTTTGAACAACCTTGATGGAGTGCACGGCAACGTCAGGGTTCCCTTGAGTTGAATGACAAAGAGCACAAAAAGATAATATAGACGCAAGTAAAGAAAACTCCTAAAAAATGATTGCCACCAAAGTTAAGAGTTAGCTTGGAATGCAATGAGCATATCAACACATACTATAAAGTATTGGGAAAGCAATTTAATGTTTAATATTTGGGCTCAATAGATTTATTACTTACTGTCCTTGAAAGAACACATTGACGCTTAATTGTATACTGCCAGCTTTAAAGTCATTGCACAATAGTGCAATGGCAAAATGCATTTACAATGTTCAGGTGGAATGTGATTTTTTTTTACAACCATTGATCAGAAAGTTGAGTCTGGAGGATATAGTACAGGTAAATAAATATTTATTTTATGTTCGAATCCAGCTTTAAATCCTCCTAAATGTTTCCAGATTGGCATGAACAATTTTAGAATATTTTTTTCTCCCTGGTAATCACATGGAATCAAGA
The DNA here is from genome assembly GCF_963454915.1 of Gymnoscopelus microlampas. Taxonomy (NCBI): domain Eukaryota; kingdom Metazoa; phylum Chordata; class Actinopteri; order Myctophiformes; family Myctophidae; genus Gymnoscopelus; species Gymnoscopelus microlampas. The sequence goes on from NC_139962.1 coordinate 29,162,596, forward strand.
GGAGTCATGAAGATACAAGCATTTAACCATTATCATTGTAGGTTTGAATGCATTAAAAAAAACATGCTAAAATATTTTTCCCAGGTTGAGGGATTCATACCAAAGTAAACCAGACTAGCATAACATACCTGCTACCTGGGTATCCTGGCAGCCTATCTACGAAAGTGGCAAGACAGCTCAGCATTGGCAAGACAGTGTCAGCAGCTTACCACCTCAACAACAGTGAAGCAAGAAGGGAACTGGATGTATTCATCAACAACAAGAGCCTGGAGTTCCAGCAAACCCAGCGATACCTTGGTGTACGTCTGGATAGGACACTCTCCTTCAAACAACACCTTGAAGAAGTGACGGCCAAAGTGTCATCAAGGGTCTCACTAATCCTACTTCTCACCGGTACTAGCTGGGGTGCATCCGCCAAGGTGCTTCGAATCTCCACGCAAGCCCTGGTCTTCTCCGAAGCTGTGTACTGTGTCCCAGCCTGGTGCAGAAGCCCACATGCCAGGAAGGTCGATGTTGCCGTAAACAACGCTCTTCGGACCATAACTGGCAGCCTGAAGCCCACCCCTGTATTCCACCTGCCAGTACTGGCGGGAATTGCCCCGGCCGGCCTCCGGCGAGAGGCTGCTACCCTCTCCCTAGCAAGGAAAGCCCGGGGACATGACTGGCATATCCTGCACAAAACCACCACAACAGTGCTGCCTCTAGATAGACTCAAGTCACACAACTAGGCGGCACAAGAGCTGCTTAGGTTCATCCCTGAGGACCTGTCTACAGAGGCATGGCTGGAAGCAGGAATGGGAGTCGGCCGGGCCCACACGCATCCACTGTTACATCCAGGACCCGGGAGGTCGGCACTAAAGGAGAGGAACTACCACGCCGGCAATGGACCCTGCTGAACCGCCTGCGAACTGGGGTCGGATGCTTCAAAACATCCATGAGGAAGTGGGGCCTGGCGGATGGAGCAGCATGCGAGTGTGGGGAGCCGAAGCAAACCGCTGACCACATACACTGTAATCACAGTCTGTCCCCTGTATAAACCACCCTTGGAGGCCGGCCTCTTCGATGTGGGACCTGAGACGAAGGCGTGGCTGTAAGCTACTGAACTGGACATCTGATGATGACACACGAAAGAAGAAGAAGATAACATACATGAACCAGGTTTGTGTGATTTGAATGTGCCAAACTAAAGTGATGAAAATGTCAAACGAAGAATGTGCACGTTGCTATACACGAGTTGCCCTGAAGGAGGGAGGTGGAAGCAAATAGGTCCTGGTTGGCACCAAAATTGAAGTGCACTGTTGATTTGCAAACAACACGCCCCTTACTGCACCTCTCTCTTTCCACATCGAGGCATGGCAAGTCCCCAAAATACCAAACATGTAGGCATTGTCAATTCGCCCGTCCACTATACACCTCACGCCAGTGCACCTGCCCCCAATATAGGGCCCTGAATCACTATTCCCACTCAGTTTCTCATTTCCAACCCCATGGCTGGCTATGTTCCATGGCATGTCTATATTGTCCTTATCAGGACTGAGGTGAAGGCAGTGTGGGGGCTCAGATGCTGTCAGTCACTTAGCAACATGCAGGTGTAGCATCAGCCCACATTACTAAACCTAGCTAGAGTGCTCTGAATCATATGTCACCTATGATCTACCAAGGCACCTTCATTCACAACCTGATGTTCCTCTAGTGCTAATACCTATGCAGAGCTGTGCTATCGGTCCTATGGGCTTAAATTAGGTTGTAATTCAGCATGGATGGCCACATAGGAATTATTGGTGCTCTGTCAACCATGAGAAAGAAAATAGAGATAAATGCTCCATCAGACTGAGGAGTATTTGCTTTTCAAAGAGTACTTTAGAGGTGTAGACATCAAGACAAACTCAGAGTGACATCCACCACACCTCGCTCTTAAACAAGGAGGCTGAGAGGTGGGTTTGGTGGTGCTCTGATGCAAGGCCCAGTCCACCAGGTGCTGATATGCTCTGGCAACATTCACTGTGTGAACAAACGATGCATCCAACATGAAAGACAAACACTCTCAAACACTGAGCTAATGCCCAGTTTCAAGCACACTGGTGGGAGTGCTTGTTTTTGTGCCTTCTGCTTAATTTATTTATACTCTGTCGTATGATGGTGTCGCACTGTCGCTCACTGAAAATAACAGATCTACAAGCTCACAACGTGTCGCAACGCAGTACTGTATGTGACAACATGGATGTTAAAAACCTTAAAGGTTACTTTTAAAGTAGTACTACCATCAGTTTAGGAAGTGAACAATGAAGAAAGGAAGGGGGAAATGAAAGACGGCTATAACGTCACAGGAAGATAGCATCTATATTATAAGGCCTTTATATAAGCCTTTCTTTCACGTGTGAGTCATTTTACAAATCAAATCTTGTGTGGCCAAGATAAAAATATTACTAACCATATAATTACAAATAACAAAATCCAACAACACAATAACCAGCTATCCTATTGGATTCTGGACAGAGGCTATCTTTGCCTTAACACAGCTCCACCGATTCCAAATTCATAATGGATTTTTATTCCTGCACCTTTCTCAAAGCATCCATTTCAGACGATATGAAAAAGTAATATTCCTGCAATAAAGCTTGATTTACACCCTTTCCCTGTTCGCCCTCTTCCTTTTTTTATTTGATCATTTAGCTGGGATCGTATAACTGTATATCAGACACAAATGAAATCAGGTCCCATGCACATTAAGGCCATGTCTTTCTGCAGCGAACATCCCCCCCTGCAACCCAGCCGCCCAGCTCCACAGCAAGCCAAGGGCAGAGTCCCATTCATTTTCAGGCCCATTTCCTCTTATGATTAGGCGATCAATCAATCCCAGCCTTCAATCTCATCAGGCAGACGGGATTATCTGCCCATCTTCCCCCTCTCTCCCACTTTCAACTCCCTCCCTCCCTCCCTCCCACACAGCAGCACATTAACATCAGATCAAGTATCACCCAACGCATGCAGTCTGCCACATCATCCAACCACAAACAGACAGTTGCTCATCTCTCCCATCGCTCACACATCCCCTCTATCCCCTCAAACTGGCCATGCATTCATGTGCAGAGGGCACCCACACTCACAGACACACGCGTCGTTTATAAGCACGTTTGCACACAATTCTTTATAATATTATCCTGTGCTAAACCATTAAAGACTACCATACAGCCCTGATAAAAAAGATAGTCATTTTGTATTTGAAAACAAAATGTGGACACCAGAGTCATGCTGTTGAGAGTATTTACTGTAGATTCCACTAAGCAGTCTTGACATAGCTTTCTTTTACATAGCTACCAAGGTGTGTACTTACTGTACATTGAGCATTCGCTGTTGTCAAAAAGCCTAGGTTCGCCAACATACAGTAGAATGAATTAACAATGCACCAGTGAGTGAAAAGCATCACATGTGAAGTAAGTGCAAAAATCTGACTGTACGAAGGCCTAGAAAAGGTGCTGGAGAACTACGAAAACTGTGACAGCAGGACAGTTTTTAGTTGCAAACATACAGCTAGTACAGTATAAGCCACTCTGTCGGAAAACAGTCTGTCAAATAATGTATTTGTTATAACACAGACTTCTTCACTGTTCACCTTGTTTCAATACCCTACATTCTGACACTGTTACTTGTATACAAAGTTTCCAATTGCAAACACAATATCTCCAAATCGAATGGGAAGATTTTTATGAAACTTAACGCACTCAGCAAGGATGAACCCTGAGTTTGCTGACCCCATGGCCTCTCTCTTCTTTAGCACCACCCAAAGTTGCACACAAGTTATATTACAGAATCAAATGGTTATAGTGATGTGAAACTTCCAGGGAGCACATTCGTGGTCCCTGGAAGATGAGCCCAACTGTTTGAGTTGCCCAAACTTTCCACCTATTCTCACACAACACACTTGGGACAAAATATCAACTTGGATATATCTCATAATCTAATCTAATTCCAGGATGAAGACTGATTTTGGTGACTTTTCCTCTTACGCCGTCAGTCCATTTCCAGTTGGGTGTAAAGAGCAGCACAGTCTATAGTGGAAATTTTACAATCAGTAAGAACCTATTTTGGGGAAAGGGGCAATGGTGTAGTGCATTGGTTCCAAACGTTTTCAGCTGAGACCCGAAAAATGTAATGATTAATCACAATTTAATAGTGAAAATAGCTGCTTTACAAGCTCACAACGCATGCAACACGTTGCAAGCTTGCAGACTTTGACATTATTCTTTAATTAGATCTTTGTCTCCCAGCTCTCCCTCTCCCCCCCTCTGTTTTCTTCTTCTCCCTTTCTGAAAAACAACAAAATGATGGAGCTTACACAAAATACTTTTTTGCATAAGCTCCATAAAAGATTTAACCAATTCAAGATTTCACCCAATTCTTTAAACCAGTGATAATAAAGTGACAATTAAGTTGATTCTTCTTGATTCTTCTAATTCAATTCAGCTATTTTCCCTATTGCTTAAGTTGTTTTTATTTTTAATTTTTTGAAAATCTTTTGAAATAATTAAAAACATTGTAGGAAATGCAAAATGCAAAAAGGATATGTACTACTCGCGACCCATGAAAATGGGTCTGTGACCCAAAAATGGGTCCTGACCCATTGTTTGGAAACCACTGGAGTAGTGGGTGGGTCGTAGTGAGAGACTTGTAGTATGTAACGTACTGAAGACGGGCGGAGTACCTGCATAGACCTCCTAGTCGGACATCTGCTCAAGGTCCGCATGGACATACAGTATAGTTGACCCTGAGCAGATGTCCGCCTAGGAGGTCTGCACAGCAGTCATTTATTGAGTCCATGTGCACTGCGTAGTACCTGTCCAAGAGAAATGTCATCTATAACATGGAGCTGGTACGCTTTGAGTATGCTTGGAGTACAATGGACTATGAAAGGCAAAAGTCCCACTCCCCATACAGTCCTCTGGACTCGCCATCCGTGTACATGTCTGCTCCTTGTTTTAAACACTACATAAGCACTTTAAGAAACAATTTGATGATGTCCGGCAATGAGCCATAGAGAATCTGGCAGTATGTGTAATAACAAATCTACTTGATGAATCAGTAAGCCTTTTATGAAGGAGAAACCCACATCGATATTATGCCTTCAATGTTTTTTGTGCATAATGACGCAGAGTAATTCTGTTGGATACAAGTATTTCATCATTGTCACATGCATAAAAACACTTTAGCATAATATTTTCCAGCTCAAGGGATTGATATCAAAGTTAAATAGAAAAACAAAACCTATATATAAAGTGGACTTTTTTATTTTATTTTGGAGACGTCTATCTGGGTGTGCCTTTGCAAACTAAAAATATGCTGAAAATTGCAATGGACAAGTGTATGTCTCAGAAATGGTCCACTGTACACCTCATGCCAATCCACCAGCCCTAGATCTTGTTTATCACACAGGCTGAAACAAGTTTGAGAACCACTGACTAATGGTTCCTGCAGACTGCACAATTCATACATTCACACTGTAAAATATTGATTATCCAACTTGTCAGACTGTATGACTTGAATTGAGTCTAGCTGTCACAATCTTCCGGCAGAGGTAGACGTTTCTGTTAACACAAAGACCTTCTGTTTGTTCTTAATATTGCAGCTGTTATATAAGAGCCTTGCATTAACTATCCTTGTAGCACCAGCCACACTGCACGAACATAGGCCGACATTTCTGACACTGCCACAACTTCCTGAGCCTACCAATACCATGCATCGGCTGGTAGACAGCCCATGACTGATCTTTGACACTGTCAAACATCCCAGGTTTAAACTGGCCCGTGGCCTCATATTATGATTGCTTAAATTAGCAACCACAATGAGGCGTTCTAATACATACGGTTCTGTTGTACTAATAGCACAGTATGAGGGAAAGACAGAGGAAGACTGAGGCTGATGGTACATTTTGATAATGCTGTGTTAATGAAAAGAGCACCATCTATAAGGGAAAGTGAAGCCATACAGGCTCCCCAACTCTAGGGGTCGTCACTTTGGAGATGAAGTAAGAGTTTCCTCTAGTGATTAGACTCAAAGAGACAGAGACGGCCAGTGCACTAAAACTTTCATCAGACATCATCGGGTAAAATTCTTAAGGTGTGCAAGCCACCCCCAAACCACCCTCAGTCCCACAGATAACCCCATTTGACAGTAAATGACATGACATATCTGAGTCGGAAAAGCTTTGTGTCTGCTCATCCTAATCATTTGTGTCATTCTTTAGTGGAGATGAGTATTAAAAACCCCTTGAAATTTCAAGGGGCAAAAAATAAAATGCACAAAAAACACATGCAGCTCAAATAAATGACCTTTTATGTTACCACAAATATTTAATTCCATTTTCGCTGATGACAACTAGGCTAAAAGGTACTTTTTCCTTAGATATAAATATATTCAATGAAGGCCACTTAATGGTAAAAAGCTTTTTGATGTTAAGACACTAATTCTCCTAACAAGGATGAAAAACTGTCATGCTTTCATTATGGCACAATACCTTTTAGTGGCCATGTTCTTGGCTAATAGAGTTACAAGTCTGTAAAGCATACATAGGATAGGATGACCCCAGCCAAGTACAACAAGCTGTTCTCCTCAGCAACACTTTTATAAAATAAAATAAAATAAACGCCATCTGTGCTACCTGCCATTCGACTTGTACTGTAACTTTATTTCTATTGTATATATAATTTCTATTTTTACTTTATTACATTCAGTATTATTACTTTTATTATTATTATTGTTATTATTATTATAGTAGGAAAAATATCGGCACGACGTTGAATGACCAACACTTACCCCTCCCTCAACACTCACAGTTGAAGTGCGCTTGAGTAAACGGTTAAATAATAACATAAAACATTAGCATCCCATACATCTAGATGTTAATCTAGAGCAGGGGTCTTCAACGTTTTTAAGGCCAAGGACCCCTTAGCCAAGAGAGAGAGATGAGAGATGAACCCATATTGCACAATTATGTTGCATAATATTTTCATAGATTTCATAGATGGCTTCATAGACTTGTCAGACAGCATCAGTGTTGAATACATTCATGTTTTTGGTTTGTTTTTGTTTATACAATATTTTCAGACATTTAACCACTTAAACCCTCAATACATACAGTAGTAAACTTGACCTTTGGCTCAGTACTTTTTTTCCCTCTACACCAAATCTGTTCACAGAAAATAGCCGATCTACAAGCGTGTGGGCTTGTAGATCTGCTATTTTCTGCAAATGTTCCCCCTAGAATAGGGATGCAAGGGTTCAGGGTTGATGTAAATGTATTTTAAAAAGTTCCTGTCAGGCCTGGGCCGCAGCGTGGCGGTCCAGGCACCCTAGGCTGCAATGCCAGCCTGACAGCGTGTCGCGGGTTCGACTCCCGATCCCGACGACCTTTGCTGCGTGTCACCCCCCCATCTCTCTCCCCGTTTCCTGTCAGTCTACTGTCATCTATCAATAAAGGCAAAAAGCCCAAAAAATATCTTAAAAAAATAAAATAAAAAAGTTCCTGTCACACAAAGGTTTGGCAGCCACCCTTTAGTAACTCTGAGAACCCTCCCCCCAGGGGTCCCGGACCCCCTGTTGAAGACTCATGATCTAGAGAACGCACACACACATGCACACAATCTCATCAGCAGCAACGACAGCAATTGACCCCTTGGCAAGTCGTGCCCGTGGTCACGACCCTCTTCGCAGCAATTGGTTGTACAAAAATCCTCTCTCTCCATCCACTACCATTGAAAAAACAAATGAACATCTCGGGTACTGTATAGTGACTGGGCATAACGTGTTTCTTCCAAATAAAACAACTAGAGGGAGGTGGATCCACGGTGGAACAAGCTGGTTGGTTGGTCAGGGAACACTCAGAAGGCTGACAAAGGGTAAGTTCTCCAGTAAATAAAGTAGTTCTATATAGTGTTCCGTTTTTAATGTGCAAACAAAATGTATGTATGTTATTCACACTATAGTAGCATCATCACTGTCAGACTAAACTGAACAATGTGATGCTTACATTCTCTCACAGGGATACTAGACTGTCCAGAGAGGCAGCATCCTCTGCAATAGATGGCTTTAATAATAACAACGCTGAATCCCTTGGTGTCTTAAGCCCCTGTTCTACACATCATTTCTAATTATGAGCTGTGTCCCACCAAATGCCGCTTCAAGACACAATGCTTCTTAAATAACCTCTATCAACAGAAATTGATATTGGGTGGAGCACACAGTTCTTAGCAGGCTATAAACCAAACTATAAATCTAATCTAATAACACAAGGAAAAGATAAAAAGTAATATATATTTCTGGACATTTGTAAATGTGAGAGTGTGCATCTGTGACTTGGACTGTGGGCGTGCGTGCGCGCGTGTGCGACAGGGGATTATGGAAGGGAAATGAGTGGTCAATTTTTTGGGGAGGGCGCAAATCATATCCTCGTGCGGTTGCCTTGACCTGCTGGATGATCTTGATAGAGCAGATGCCCATTTAATTCATATGGATGTTTACACCAACATCCCCCCAGTATGTCTTATCTCACTGTGGACCCAGTAATATTTCGGATTGGATTAGAGTGATCCCACAGAGAAGGAATGGGGAGGGGGGCTCCTAGAGCAGAGTTACCTACAGCATATCAGCTTTTAACCTTGAAAAGTCTAGAAATATTATATATAGTGTCTATTCGCTCAGTCCACTTCTAGTGCCAGTGATAAGAATATTGTGATAGTAATAAATCATTACCAATGAATGCAGAAAAACAGTCTGCCAGGCAAATAAATGAAAGCCATGGACCAAATAACAGGCATACATCTGTAATGAAAGTTCAAAACAGAAAAAGAAAAGTTGCAATCATCCTTTCCATTCTTGGATAATTCATTGCTTTGCAAATTGCAACTGTTTTAAAAAATGGCATAGCTTGTCATGTCATATACAAAAGTAATCCTGAAAGTCGCCAAGGCCAGAGAATACAAGAACGCACAGGGCTGAATGTAACATAACCATTGCTATAAGGTCACACACTGGTCGAAACCAGCTCAGTGGTAAACATACCCATATGTTTGTTGATAGTTGTTGTTGTGAAATTCCCAACTGTTGGAAAGTTGATGCCTTCTTGTTGACTTTTTGCCCCTCTGACATAATCCTGAAAGCAAACCTGAGAGCACAAAACAACATGTTACACTACAGCCTGCTGAGACAGGAGAAAGTCAGTGACCCTGAATAAGGTGAGACAAATAAGGAGACAAATATTGTACTTTTACTCCACTACAATTATTTGAAAACTTTTGTTACTACAGTAGTTACTTTGTAGATTTAGATTATTATCACAAAACATACATTACCCACTTCAGCCCTATATACATTTCGGCCATTTGAAAATAGCAGATCTGCAAGATCATAATTGAGCTTGTAGATCTGCTATTTTCAAACGTTTTTTTTTATACATTTTGAACTTGTGAAATGGTACATTCTGCACAATGAGTACGTCAGTAATTGGTACTTTAAGTATATTTTGATGCCAATACTTTTGTATTTTACTGAAGTACATTTTAATATTACTTGTAACAGAGTACTTCTACATTGCATTATTGATACTTTTAAGTAAAACATTTGAGTACTTTTTCCACAACTGCGCACACGCACACACACACACACACTCTCTCTCTCTCTCTCTCTCTCTCTCTCTCTCTCTCTCTCTCTCTCTCTCTCTCTCTCTCTCTCTCTCTCTCTCTCTCTCTCTCTCTCTCTCTCTCTCTCACACACACACACAGCTGCTAAAACACGGTAGCAGCAGGTGCCAGTTGCACAGCGTCGTGTTTATACAAAACAAACGTTATTAAACGAGCTGCCTGTTTACTATATTCACTTGAAGAGTGCCAGGGTCTATTATTGTAGCTTCATAACGTTTGTTAACTTACCTATGTTAGTGTTACAATGTAACATGTCAGTGCAGACAGTGGCCACCACAGTGTTGTTTATCCAGATGCTGCTGGAATGGATGGACGAAGACGTCCGTTCTATAATGCACAGCAACAGGTTGTCCTGTGGATAACCTGCTGTCTACTTCACATGTTTACTTTGACTAACCATGCAACGTAAATATAACCACAACTTCCTTGTTGTGTCACCATGGTTGTAGCCGCCTGGAGGCTATCATGCCGCCTGGACAGACCTCAACTCGCGCTTCGCCTGTCGAGAGATCAACAGCCTATCAGACAGAGCTGATATTTTTTTACAACCAATCAAATGGACGATTTTCCCACTAGAAGGAGGAGCCGTTGTTTGTTTTGGTGAATGACTCACACAGATTGCCATGGAAACCTGGGAGCACAACACAAGAACTAGTCTAGACCACAGGTGTTGTTTGATTGACTGGCACCCAAGTCAGAGGTAACAGCTAGGATACAGTAGGTGGGGCACTAGGAACATCTGGGCACCTCGATGTAAAATTGGCTATTTTGTCCAAAATGTAAATATATATATATATATATATATATATATATATATATATATATATATATATATATATATATATATATATATATATATATATATATATATATACATTTACATTAGAAAAATGGTCATAAGTAAAGTATAGTAAGTATACATGATTAGAATATGCTTAGACATTCGACAATTAAGGTCTAATATTTCTACAATTGCTACAAATTGCAACAAAACCTGTATATCCAGTCATTTTGGGGCATAAACAAGTTGAAGGATAAAATTAAATTAATAATGTACGGTACCGCAATGTACTGTGCATGTTCATGTAGCAGAGTGGCTAACAGCCTCAGCCTGATGGGCTAAAAGTATATCTCTCCCAAGCAATTAAAAATTCCCTAGTGGATAAGTTGCTGGCTTTTAACACGGGAGACCCGGGTTCGAATACCAGGCATTACATTCACATCATGCATACTTTAGGCTACGTGGTACACATTGCAGGATAATGGATATCAACTGAACGCTGCGTACACGGATTCAGGATGGTGTGGATTGGCTGCAGTGCTGTAGCGAGTTGCCTACATGACAAGATACGTAGCCTATGTGTAGTCTAAATGATCCTAAATAATGTATTTAATGTTTACATCAGGTTGTTTGCCGCACATTGCTTTTGTCTATGTGCAAATTCTCTACTGTTGCATGTCCACTGATTTTATGAGAAACATAGACAATACCGTTCTCTCCATCTTCACAAATCTTCAAATGTGCTCACATTCAGTACCATAAGGCCAGATATGCTGCAAGCTGCAATTGCTATGTCTAGATTATTGACTTGAAAACTGCCTTCCCTCTAGCTATTTGTTTATTATGAGCATTTTTGTTTCCTGCTTTAAACTCCTTGGCCTAAAACAGCTAGCAGGGTGCACAATGAAGAAGTGATGCTGAATTGGATTGCTAATAATAGCTGTTTTAGTGCTTGTACTGCATAACGTTATAAACATTTATCCAGGATAAGCTATGTCACAACAGAGCTGGACAAAAACAAAAAATATGCTTGCCCAGGGGGAAAGTGTTCACAAACACAATAGACTATGAGATCTGTTTTCCCTATGCAGTGCGGGGGGGGGGGGTTCGGGGGGCGCTGCGTGGACACTAGAGGTTCGGCCGAACTTCTAGTGAGCTACAATTGTCTGGACCATTATGGTCCTCCACTTCTCCTTGCAGGCTGAGGGCTGAAGTACTTGTAGGTTACCAGGTATTAATTGATATCTCATGGCATGCCTTGCAATTTTACCCAGTATACGTGAGAAGATCAGTATAATGTAGTCTCACTGACCTCCAAGATCCAATCAGACAATTATTGTATATCTGTACTATATAATCGCATAAAGAGAACACAGCTTTTGTTTGGAATTCAACAAAAGAATGAATGTAGGTGCCATTGGTGCATATTCATCAGCTTACCTAACAGTGCAATGCAAACTAACACATATAGTATGGCAATATATGGCAAAATATAGTCCACTTGAACAGACTACACTGCGGTAATGTTACATTAAAGCATTCATTATAGGGCACAGACAGACACAAGTAACTAAATACCTAATATATATAATATATAATATTGAGTAATGGAACACTGCAAATCGTTACATTTGGTTCTACAATATGTAGAAGTAAATGGGCCAGACAGAGTGCATCAACTGTATAGGTAGGTGAACATGGGTAGAAGACTTTAAGTAAGGTGACAGTTCTTTGGCAGCAACTTTAAAACCACTTTAACCCATTTGTTGACAGTGTCCCCCAGTTGACTATATTAGACCCTCTCCTTTTTTCCCCTACACACCAAATCTCTTCGCTGAAAATAGCCGAACTACAAGCTCTCAAAGTGTTGCTTGTAGATCTGCTATTTTTGCAAAATAATTGCCTGTTATGACATCCCCAGAAGAAGGATACTGGGGTTCATCTTGGTCATAGTGGATTGGTTTTTAGAACACGTGGTTGGCTGGTTCACTGACAATCGTCCCTGTCCTTCACCTTCACCTTGGAGTGCACAACTCTTTCCCAGAGAGCAACTGGCAGCTCATCAACAGCTCAGCAGTGGGATCGACAACACATTCCATAGGTAGGCCTGTCACAATTATTACATAATCGCCTAATCACAATTATTTGAGATAATCTGAATAATGTTTCCATAGTCGTCAGAATCGTTTCCATTCATCTGTATAAATGCATCTGTTGTGTTGTTCATAAATATTCAATTATTTTTAAAAATTGCAGAAATATCAGTTCTACAAGCTCACAATGTGTCGCATCGTAGCACATTGAAAGCTTGTAGATCGGCTGTTTTTCAATTTTGGAAAGTATAACATTATTATGGTCTGTTTTGGCCACAGTAGCCTGCATTATTTCATTTGATCATTGGTACCAGTCATTGTTATTTGTTATATCTGCCCAGTTCAATTTCTGTTTACAAAGCCTAGAAGCCACACAGAAATGTATTTTTTCTATTCCAACGTTCAATGCCAAAAATACAATTAAATTGTTAATCGCAATTATTTGTATAACAATTGATCATCAAATAAAATGTCATTATCGTGACAGCCCTACAGTTATCCCCTCGGATTAAAAGGAAAAGCTCCAATGTGGCATAGGAGGCCAAAACAGAACACCATAAACTGTAACAGTTCACCTTCTGTTCCTATAGCGCATGCACAAATATTTGCATGTTGAGGCCCAGAGTGGTGTCAATTGCAATCATATGCAGTTTGATAGATAGGCATAAGGATTCACAGTCATTAACGTACATGGAGCAAAGGAGGTGAAAGAACAAACGTCCTTGTCGGTCTCAGCTGTTCATACTGCCTTACTTCTGTCTAGTGCTATTACTCTTACCTTGTGTGTCATGTTCAGCTAGGACAGCCTGCTGTGGATCAAATCAGGAATGGTGGTGTTGAGTACCGGGCTGAGAGCAACCCTGGTTTTGGAATCGTGGACATCCAAGTGTTCTAGGACAAGGTGTGGACACATGTGTTGGGCTATGTGGACTGTGTCATCCACTGACTGATTTTCCCTGTAAGTAGACTGCAAGAGGTCAAGGAGCAGGTCAGTGACATATTTGAGTTGGGACGGTGATAGGTGCTCAAAGGTCTTCATTATGAAAGAGGTCAGTGCCAAGGGTCTTAGTCATTGAAGCTGGTAACCTTGTCTCTCTTTGGCTCAGGAATGATGATGAATGAAGAATGTACTGTATGGAGTTTGCTTGAGAAAAGGGAACGACAGAAGATGAATGTGAACATTATCAATTGCTCCCTATATTTTATTAATTAATCAGGGTCAGGAATTTATGACGCTTTCACAAATGTCAGTCGTCTGCATGAGACCAAAATACAGCATTTCAGAATGATGGGAGATATCAGGCTTTGGCAGAGCGCAATGACCATGGGAGCATGGCAAAATGGATGATGATGTGATTTAACTTTTTTCTGTGTGTCTTGATGTTGATGAAGGCTGAAGGCTGAAATGAAATCATCAGTTTAATCAGAAGATTTTCTGAGGAGAAATGCAGTCCTTGGGGCCGGTGTGAATTATCTACACATTATAAGTGCCATCCAAGCCCCAGTGTCTCATAAAGCAACTGTGACTTGGCAACATCTTTGTTACAAACTGGGGTTATTAAAAATATGTCCCGTAGCAACTCATTATACCATCAGCTCAGGCCTTTTCTTTCTCTTTAGCCTTTAATTAAATTAAAATAATTACCTAAATAAAGGAAAATCAACATCTACATGACTGCCAGCTTTCGTTGTGTGACGCCAGCAGGCAGGTGACTAATCTTTTTAATTTGCCCATTTTTCTCCATCCCCACAGTTCCTTTATGTGCTCGTTATTATTCACAATGTTGATTTAACTCAATATGTGTGACTGTTCCACCTTCATCCTTCCTTCTTTATCTGCAGAGTTAGGCATGATCAATAAGGTAGCATATATCACATACCAGAATTTTAAAAAGTAATGCACTCAAGTTAGAATAGTAAGTTAAGAGTAGACTATCCTACTATAAATGCGCAAAATCTCTGTACCTCCGTGTGTCGATCTGCAGTTCACATATCTCGAGAACGGTCCAACCAATCAACTTCAAACTCAGCGTGCGGCACACGCTGCTGAGGCATCGAGTCGGTCGAATCGGTGGTTGTCCAGAACAGCTGATCTTACCGATATGCCCAGTAGCGGCTGGTGGACTTTTCCCCAGGTAGTGCTACACCAAAAATTAAGCCAATAATAACATGTCCTATATTGTTATCACACTAGTTTGTTTTGATAGGCCTGTAGTTTCGCTGTTTTACCCCTGCTGGTGTCAGAAAGAATATTCACTCAATGTAAGCGGATGGGTTTTTGACGAAACTTTAGACTTGATTTTCTTACCTTAAAAAACATCGTCATAAATACTATATGCTTCCAGTCGCTAGTTTAAAGTCTCCTTTCAATCATCATGATATGCGTTTTGCTTTCCATTTATTTTAAAATTGACGATAAAGTAGGCTACAGTATATGCTATATAGGAGGGGCGGGATGATTTGATTGACAAGCTACACAACCAATAGCATTCATTCCCTGCCCCCGCTCTTGATTGACAAGCTACCCAACGAATAGCATTCTTTAGGGATTGATTTCCGGTTCCTATTCCCAGTTACTTTTTGCCATATATTAAAGATGGCGGATTTCAAATTCCTGAACAATCGGCTTAATTTTCGGTCTGTAGAAACCAGAAGTGTGACTTAGTCGATTATTTTTATACAGTCTATGGGCTATAGTCATTCATGTGTGAGAAAGACTGACTTAAGTTATGGCATGAGCAAAAATTATGATTAAGTATTACAAGTACTTTAAGTACTTTTTGCCAGCATTCTTAATCCTGTATCATACAAACCAAACCGTGTGTAAATCGGTTGAGAACTCAGAGAGTGTGGTGCTTTTCATGCCTCAATAAGCTTGGTTTATACTTCGTCGTACGACGGTATCGCATGTCGAAAATCGCCAATCTACAGATCCACAACAAGCCGCTTCCGCGACTCATTGTGGGCTTGTACATCTACGATACCGCCGTGCGTCGAAGCATAACTCAGTCAGCATAGACATAACAGGCATAGAAAGTGAAGCTCACCAGATGGAATGAGCATCAGCAGTCAGTACAGTTCTATGTATATAGATATCTATGCAATATCTTTTTTTAAATCATTTCTTTATGTTGGAACTGAAATACGGGAGTGATTCTATCGCTTGTTGTGACATCGCGTGCGGGGGCAAATCAGACTGACTGACTGACTGACTGACTAACTAACTAGTGACTACTGATTAAGTGACCTAACAATTAACTACCAAAACACAGATCAATCATCCCTCCAAGGATGCAGTGAGCTTAAGGGTTAGGACTAGGAGTACAGTTTTTGACAAGAAGATTGCCATTAAATATATTAGTCATTCAGATAATGCTTTAGAGCACCAAAATTTGACATCACTGCCCCCTGGGTCACAGAGTAATTTTTTCTACTAGAATTCCCATAGGCATATATCTTAGATCGCTTCATATAAGAACTGTGTTCCAAAAATAAACAAATCACCCTGGCGATTTCACTCATATGGATATGAAGCATCAACTGATGGTGAAAAAGTATACATTTATCCAAAGAGTACGATATTTATTTTCTTCTCCAAACACAGACGTTATCAAATGTAACTCAATATCATAAACGACTTTGTGACTTTTGGTCACCCAAACAAAAGGTAATATAGGAAATAATAACAGCTCTGTCTTGAAATAACAATATATTTACACGACAATGTTAGATTTGAAAATTACATGTTTTGGGTGATTTGATTGGACAAAACTCCTTTAACATGCCCTCCTAGTACCTACTCAACATGAGAAGTGCCTTGAGATAACTTCTATTGTGATTTGCAGCTTGACCATACTAAATAATTCATACATTTTACTGTTTACTATTACTCTGTGTCATTATAGCTTCATTAGAATTCTCTTTCAAATCAAACATCTGGTTATGCACTGTAACAATCCACCATAGAACAGTAGGAAAGAAAATGAATCACTCACAAAACACTCAATACAGACTTACAGTCTTAGAAAAACTACCCCCCCCCCCCCCCTCTTTATGAACACTGAGCATGCAGCCATCAGCAGGGAGAAGCTGAAAATGTATCTCCCTGTCAGGATTAATAAAGGTCTACCGCTCATCTCCCTCTTACAAGGCCCAGCCATATACAAGGTTTCCCCCAGTCTTGTTATTGAAGCTGAACACACAGTCTCAAGAATGAGAGCCAAGGATGGATCAGAGGGTTTCTGCCAATGACAGCAGTAGTGAAGACATGAACTATAGGCAATGACAAATGAGAATAAAATGGCAGGTATTTGATTTATGTTTGACTTTGATTACATGATGTGTGGTTGATGCACTGTACTTGATAAACTGTTGTTCTGTTCTTACTTGTCACCCTGTCACAGATTATCTACATTGAACTCATTAAAGCCCCTGTCTGTACTGTAATTATTGTAGTATGGCACAGTCTGTTGAAACCCCTTCTTTCCTAATGTAAATGTTTAATTGTTCCATAAAAATGGTTTAGTCACTTCCTTGTACAATGGCACATTTTTTGTTTGCTAAGTGCAATTGCTCTCATCCAGATGCTGTATATATCTGATCTGTTGCCACTGCTGTGATACTCTATCTTCTGGGCAATACAAAGTGATTTCTCTCTCCATCATACTGTCCTTTTATGGCTACAGCAATTATGTCAAGTGCCAAATGGAATCAATTATTAATAATGACAGTACTCCCATTCTTAAGTTGAGCAGTGACTTGCTTGCTCCATTGTTGTTCCCCTCCATTGTTGTACCCCTGATCACCTGCCTCCAATACAATTATTTTACTGTGTACCAAATGAAAAAAGAAACCACGGCACATGTAGATATACTGTAGGTTATTCTATCCTCATGGTGCATGCAACAATTCTGGTGTTATCATAACATGTTTTGACATGCCTTAGATTGTGACGTATGTGATGTATTTCCAATTTGCCATGAACTATGATATTGTACTGTATGTGGTGATTTGAACTGTGCCCCGTGCTTTTGAGGAATTGAGTGTGGTGGGCATTAAAGCCATGTACTATGTAGGGTTATTGTGGATATCCTTAAAGTGGCACCGATTTGAGGGAGAGTTTGCAAAGGAGATGAATAGCCACCAGCTCTTTGCTGAAAGATTGCCTGTGGATGTATTTTGCTTGATATGGTATAATGAGCCACAGCTTAAGTGATTCTGACTTCGAAAACGCACAGGATTGGCAGCGAGGCTGTAACAAGGAGGGCTCTTGCAGCTTTGGACATGAATCTGGCTGTGGTTGAAGCGAGTATGACATCAGCAGTTGAGAAAAGTGTGAGTTTTGCTGCAGCTGTGCTGAATGTGGGTTCAGCTGGAAACAGTCTGACTACTGATTTGGCTATGGAAGAGGCAAGCACGGATTCAGCGATGGTTGAGATAGTGAGACAGTGCTACTGTCCCTTGACCACCAGAAGGGACCTCTGACCTGTTTGTTATAATCAGGCCAGTACAATAAAGCTTCCTCCTTCAGCTGGGCAGATAGAATTTGTTTATAGCATTGTAGCAGATGACTGATCAGTTTATTGTGCACCACCTCATGACAGAGAGCATAACCAGGAATTTAGTGAAACAGAACCAGAGATAACAATTGAAGCTATAGTATAAGAAAAGTACTAGCATTGCTCTTGCCAGTATATGGTTATTATGCCACTTCATAATACATATTTTATATTTTAATATATATTAATTCAAGGGACAAAGAAAACAGAATGACTTCCATGAAGCTTAGAGAACAATTACATTTCATGCAAATGATGCAACCAATAACTGCTGGTGGTTAATAATAATAATAATATGATAATGAATGGCCACTGCTACTAGTATAGAGTACAGTACTACTACTACTATTTATTGTAGTACCACATTCATAGCATTATGTGAATTCATGAAATAAGTCAAGCAGGTTTACCTGCTGCATGAAGACATACTAAACTGGGACAAAATGAGCCCCTGTTCCTACTTGTGCAGGGAAGATAAAGTTGTCAAGGTCAAAGCGGGAATTCAGTTTACAACCGCAAAGATTCCAAATGAATGGAGACTGAGGTCTCACCAGACAGACCATAGCCTTTCCCTGAGCTAAGACTGAGGTGGAATGGGCAGAGTGATTGTGTGTGGGAGAGAGTGGATTATCAATCTGCTTTACATTTGAAGGTAATTAGAATTCCTCATTTCTTTTTGAAGCCCCGCAGAAAGATGCAGGGACGTGGTAGGGTGACAGGTTAATTGAGGAATAATACCCTTCAGAATGATGGATTTTGGTGACTTGAGATGTCAGAATCTATTATAGGAAATTTAAATTTGCAATTAAAGTGGGAGGTTGGGTGCAGAATTTGAATTCCCCTCTGCCTCCTCCCCTGTTATTATTAATGTTTTACATTAAACATCCTGTCCCTCTGTTCTCCCCACCTAAACACATCTTTCCAAAATGAGGCGTAATTAATTATCTCCTACTTACAGTAAATACAACATTTTTTAAAGAATTGGGATACGGGGGGACCCCCAGTGGGGGTGCCTGGTGGCGCAGCCGGTTAGTGCACTAACCATATGCTCCTTGTGTGTTGCATAGACCTGAATTCAAATCCGACTCCTGTCATGTCTCACGTCTCCCCCCTCTCCCCTGTTTCCCGTCTGTCTCTACACTAAAAGCTAAATCTGAAAAAATAAAAAATAATTTGGATACATACTGTATTAGAGGGATGTGCATGAGGTAATTGAAAAAGTGTAACACACTATCAATATACAGTGTCACATTATTGATAATATCATTATAAAGTTGTTTGAACTTCAACATACATTCTGTGACCTTGTTAGCTCACGACAAATGCATTTATCAAAAAGATACTGGTGCACAAATGCACACAGTGAAATCCTCAATGTTTATTTAATTTTTCGAGTATACAAATGTAACCCTTACGGGTCCATTTGGTTACATTTGTATACTCTCAGAATGAAATGAACATTGGGGATTTTACAGTGCAGTCCGCAAATGTGATGCAGTAATTATCTTCATGGTTTTAATAGCCCAGAGTGAAAAGGGACTGATGATGCAGAATATTTTGTAACTGCTCTCCAACTAGAGGAGTGGTCTTAATAAATGCAGCATCTCTCCTGTTTCCCTGTGAAGGCAATCTCCACCAGAAGCACATTAATGCCACTGTCAGCTACTATATCACCAGTCAAGGTGACGAATGGGAGACAAACACCTCTCAAATATTCAGGGAGCATGTGGTGGTGGGATAGTGGAGGTGTGTGTGTGTGTGTGTGTGTGTGTGTGTGTGTGTGTGTGTGTGTGTGTGTGTGTGTGTGTGTGTGTGTGTGTGTGTGTGTGTGTGTGTGTGTGTGTGTGTGTGTGTGTGTGTGTGTGTGTGTGTGTGTGTGTGTGTGTGTGTGTGTGTGTGTGTGTGTGTGTGTGTTGTTTGCTTCAAATGAAAAATTGGATACACACATTTGTTTTTCTCATCTGGCAGGTAGACTTGGTTTAAAAGGATCCACAATGGGGGAAAAGATTGTAGAAATTGCAAGGGGGGGAATGCTTTGTGCCTGCACGCTTGGCATGTGTAGATGACAGCATTTTAGAATGCATATCTTAAGACTGATTTATACTTTGCTGTACAGTGGTGTTGCATGGAAATTAGCAGATCTACAAGCTCAGAAAATGTCGATGCGTCACATTGTGAGATTGTAGATCGGCTATTTTCAGTGCGGAACACCATCATATAAATTAAGCATTACTGTCCGTCCACTGCCCATTCCTTGTTGTCTCCCCCTCAACCCCCCTCTCCTTACTGGTGCCCCCCAACACATAACAGACCCCCCCCCCTTGTCATTCGGACAGCTGGAAACAGAATTCATCCGATTCGTTCTGCTGCTTTTCTCTCTCCCAACTGCCCTCTTCTCTCTCACCCCACACCCCCACTCCCCCCGCCTCCCTCGCTGTCGTAATAGGATCTGCAGGAATCATTCAAAGGCTAGATATAATTTACTGCTTGCCGTGCACAATGCCCCCTCCCACTCTCACCCCCTTTCTCAATCGCACAAGGTGCCCTGCGGATGAACTAATCATACTTGAAATATTATTTCTGCTTCTTATTCCTCCATTTTATGAACAGCTCCGTTTTTATGGTGCAATGGATTTAACCCCTGCCTGGTCACACTCACACCAGTCTGTGCAGGAGGGGGGGGGGTGCTTAGTGAGTAGAGAGAGAGACAGCAAAAATGCCTTTTTTTATATTTCTTTGTTTATGTGTCTGTCTTCCATTTGTGTTGACAACGTCTCCTCTATAATTTAAAATATATTAGTTAACCCTTGATTCCCCCACACGATTCCCTCCGTCTCTAAGAAAAATGCAAGCATTACTTAGAGAACATGGTAACTCACAGCACAATTTCCAGGAACTTAAACCACAGAACCATAAAATACAAATCCACAGGGCTCTCTTACCCACAACCTACAGTATTTGCTCTCTTTATGCAATCCACATATTTGGACTGCTAACCTTTCTTCATATATTATATATACTACAGCACAGTAAATGCTCTCATGCGAAACAGCTAGTATTAACATATGGGCTGTGCTCCTCTTTAAAAAGGAATGAAAGTGATAGGTAGACACATTTGCATATAACTGCTGAAAAATATTGCCTTTCATATAAAATGGCTTAATATTGTAATAGTTAATCTATCTTCTTCGTCTCCCTCAAACATCCTTCAGGTAGTCCCCCTCCGCAGTATGCACGTACTTAAATACAGAGTTACTGCTTTAGCGCTTTCTGCCATGCTGTGGAAGGAGGCTGAACAGCTGGTAAAGTGACAGATCTTGTGCCAGTGCAGTTTGTTGGCTGGACAGAAATTGATAGAGATTTGAATGTAATGCTATTGATTTGGCACCACTCCCATTGATCTGCTGTGGGACAATGGAGGTCTGGATTAAGAAGAAAGTCCTCTAAACCTGTATGTGGTATTACATCATCAAAGCACTCCCTGAGCCTCATTTTCCAACCTGGTAAATGGATTTACTCTGAATTGACTCGATTACTGGGACATCATTTGGAGAAGTATAAATCAACTTTATTGTTTTGATTCAGGGAGAATATTTATACCCCTTTGCCTTGGCACATTCAGAACAATGTCCACCCACCAATTCCCCTCCCACATCCTCTTATTGTTTTGTTGTTCTTAATGGCACACATGCAGCATTGTTCTCACTGAAAATAACTGATATTGGTAAGTGTAGAAGTGTATTTAGCAAGGAACGTGGATTTGACTTTAATATAAACAATATATTTTTAATTGCATAATTGTAATAATAATAATAATAATAATTGTAGTCCCCAATCCTGTACATTTGCTCACACATGTATGTGAAATTTGTCCTCTGCCCTTTTCCCATCCTAACTACAGTATTAGGAGCAGTGGGCGCTTTAATACAACACCCGGGGAGCAGTTGGGGTTAAGTGTCTTGCTCAGGGACACTTTGACACAGACTGGCCGAGTGGGGGGTGAACTGGGGACCTTCTGATTCCCAGACGGCCTCAGCTACGGCATGCCACTTAATGGCAAGTGCCATTAAGTGAAATTTCAGCAACAACTGAAAAACATTGAACAACTTGATTCTAATTATCATTATAGTTTAAGATTTATAACCTTTATACAATGTATTCTGAATCATAATATTCTATCCAATTATCATTTATTCTGTGTGTCCGTCAGAAGGTTAAAGCTGTGCAAAATAAAGTGTGGTAATGTGTAAATTAAAACATTAATAACTAGAAAGGGGTCTCCACCATGCAAGCCAGGGTGGCATACCCAGGGCTGTGTAAGACAATGTAGCGACCCCATCTGGTCTTTAGTCTTTGCCGTGGACAGGTTTCAGGCTCCCAATAGCAAAGCCTTTCTCTTCGAACTTCGAACATCCACAAAGCTGGTGTTTATTATCCTGGCAGAGTAAAAATGGAGGTTTTGACTCTTTTTTTTGTAACCTTTGATACTCAATGTCTGGGGCTGTTGGAGTGTTGAGATCGCTGGCCTTGTTCATTTTGGTCTCTCAGGGATTTCGCTTCTCAGTGTTGGAATCTGAAGACCAGGGAGCATGGAAAGAAGTTAACAGATTATAGGCGATCCAGCTTCCATTGCCATAAATGTAACAAAGACCTTGAAACTGGGGAAACTTGCTTCTCATACAGGTTTTGTGTTACCCGTCAGTTCCAGTGTGAAGCCACCCAGGCAGGTAGATTTTGAATAAGGTTTTGGTTCCCTTCAAAATCTTTTAAAATTTCACGGTCTCTTAACAAGCATTGAAGGAATCAATCTGAAAAGTCTCTGAGTCCTACAGCATCTTTGGGCAGAAGTTTTGACCTTTCTCTAAATACCCTTGGAATGACAAATAGCTGCCTGTAATGCTTATTGAAGCCTCTCCATAAGCTTCATTGTCACGATTATAGTGCTATCAAGAGTTTTACGTTCTGAACAACAAACATAATTTCTTCTGATAATACAGCTTTTCTGCTGAACAGATGGCTCTTTGATCAATAAGTGATGTGAAGGAAGCATTCCATTCAATGTATTGGATAGGATCTCCATTGAATACAAATGGCTCTGAAATGGGGAGTATATATGTAATATGTTCAAGGCTATGTTGTCTTCAAAGGCATGAGCGAGGATAGAAATATATGGGTGCAAAGGTGATGTGACATTGGAGTAGTGATATATTGTTGGAGACCCATTCTCTCTTTTTGGTTTTCGTTATTATTGCAGTCATCAGCCTGGATGTTTGTTAGCTTCCTGTTTGGTCACCTGGTCGTAGATCTCTACCCTGGCTCGAACTGCTCTTACCTCTATCTCTGCCTGCAGTCTGTCCAGGTTGATGACTGTAAGAAAAGCTTGTTGCCATTCCAGCTACAGTAACTTTTAATAACTGTGGCATATGCCTCCTCTATGGAGACATAGAACCGTCTCCTCACCAGCTGATGGCTTGCTCCTTCAGTTGAACTCCATTGAACTAAACCAGTGCCCCCCAAACCACTGAACTAAACAACCAATGAACATTTGGCGTTCATTGTTCATAATTTTACACAGGGAGCAAAATGTAAGCATTAAGGGGCCATGTCCACCGGGGCATTTTTCCGCTGGCTGAAAATGCCAAGGCGCTCACCAAAAAAAACGTTTCTAAACACCCAAGTTGGAAATATTTTAGCTCTCAGCAAGCAGAGAAAAACGGCACAAGTAAACACGTATTTGCAAAATAAATGTTCAGCGCCTCGTCACGCTGCTGCCTGCATGCTGGGGTTTCCAAAAATGCGGTGCGCCCATTTTAAACAATTCAAAACATACATTGCGCTCAGGAAGAAACATATTGGTTGACATGGCCCCTTAACAGTATTATGCTTCCAATTAGTTATTTTTTATTTAATGTTTTCACTGCTATATGTTTCACAATATTCATTCCATATAAATATATATATTGTGTAACAACTTTAAATAGTATTTTTATAGCTGTGAGTGCCTACTGCTGGTGTCTGCCCCCTACACTCACATCAAAATGATGCAAGCAGCACTGTACAATGGCTTGAGTCTGCTACAGTAGGATATATTTGACAGTGTTATGGGATGACCGAAATTGTGTATTAGTGTTGATTGTAAAAGCTCATGTGCATTTTATATTTATTTCCATAGCTTTTAAGGTGTGTTTATGTACATGGAATAAAAAGTTTCATAAGCCATCAGCTGACTTCACCATTGTCCAGCTAGGGTCGCTACACTGGCTCCTCCTCTTGGAACAAAATGGGGATGGATTATATTTGGCCCTCACAGGTCGTTATTTTTTACACTTTCAGAATTAAATTAACACTCAGGATGTTACTGTGTGTAGCTGTGTATGTGCACAAACAAACCAACTGACTGCTGAAAAATGCTTTTTTTTTTCTTGAGTGTATAACTGTATTTACTCAAATAACACAAAGATGGAGGGAGTGAGATACAGTAGTGGTGCATGAAATGAGAGAGAGTAGTTAAAATGAAACAGCAAACCGGGGAGAGAAAATTCAGAAAGGGAGAGAAAGATGGGTTGGGGGGTATGTTGTACGCTGGTGTCGTGCATTAAAAATAGCAGATCTACAACATCACAACGCTTCCTGGACATGACGCGCCATGAGCTTGTAAATCCACTATTTTCGGCACTTGACACCGTCGTACAATGTAGTATAAATACGGCTGTAGAAAGAGACGGCAGCTCTCAGCTGTTCACTTGTACTTAGGGAGCGCATTTACTTTCCATTGATTTCCAATGTTTTAGTCAATTTCCTGTCACTTTTCATTGCAAGTACATGGGATCTCAGTTTAGCTGCTTACAGGAAAGTGGAGAAAGTCCAAAAGGGGGATTCTTAGAAAGTCTATCACCCAGCTGTCTGCTTCATGTCTGTGCACCTCAAACAAGATTTAAAAAGCACATCCAGTAGCCTATACATTATTATACTGTCTAGCAAACAGCTTCATGATATCACTCAAGCACAATAATTACACAGTAAAATCCAGAGTGTTCATTTACCTCTGAATGCATAATAAGTACAGGTCTATTTGTACATGATCAGAATTTAATCAGTTGTTTTGCTGTGTACTTGACCATTTTAAAATTGTATAACCAAAGCTTCAGACATTCTTTCTCTTTCATTCTTTAAAAAACAGAAAACATTCAGAAGTGTATTCCGATTGAGACAATAAAGCTGATTCAGAAAACAAACATTTCATGAGTGAACGCGGCCTTAATGCTTTGCAATACTGACTGCTCTGTCTATCTGTCAGTATTGTTCTCTATCTGTCTGTCTGTCTGTCTGTCTGTCTGTCTCTTACCCCTGTCAGTCTTTATTTTTTACTATATCATACACACACACACACGCATGCATTTTACACATGCGTGTGTGCGTGCGTGCACGCACACCCACATGCACCCACACAACACACGCACAAACACGCACACACACCCATGCGCACACCGCACACGGATGCACGCACACACATCCACACACACAAAACCTTTGATCTATTTTCTATTTCTTTTTTCAATCTCACCCATCTTTCTCGCTTGTTCTTTTTTTCCCCCTCAAATACCCATTCACCCAGTTTTCATTTTGGTGTTTTTTTCTGTCTTCAGAGAGAGCACAGCCAAGCAAATATTCCTTTTGAAACAGCACAACTCCAAACAAAGGGCATTTCTTTTTCCAGCACATCTGCCTGTGAGGGAGACAGGGCCTTAACACCTGGAAGTAATAAAAGACCAACACAGAGAGAGAAAATAAGGTAGGATTAATGTTCTGTGTGAGGAAGAGATTATGTTCGGAGAGAAGACAGAGAGGAATGCTGCTACACTTTCACCTCAAGACAACAAGACTAGAAAGCAGCCGCTGATTAAAACTGAAATGAAGAGAGTGTATGAAAAAGAATCACACTTTTATCCCAAGACATCACGCGGAGAGCTGTATCCTAAATGGAAATAAAATAGAATGGAATATTTCAATGCTTCCGCAGTATTACTCAGTTGCAGAATTATTAGCTTACCCAGGCTTAAAATCATATTAGTGGGGAGAAAGCAACATTGTGTGTTTACCAATTGTGATAAGGCCCCTTTGTCGCATTTTCAGACTGTATGAAAAGAGGAGCACATTTGTATGAGGATCCGTCTTTGAAACCACCCTACCACTAGTTACGGAAGCATTTTACAAAAATATGCCCTACAGGATGTTCAATTAGAACCTAGTCTATATCAGCTACAAGATTTTTTAGACTGTTGTTTATTGTGAATAACATATCAGTTTCCACATTTTAATTATCGATTAGTTGATAGTTAGTTTATTTATTTTTTATCCCAGTAATAAAATAAATAGAAAACATATCTCTATTTATTATTAATCAAGGGTGTAGTGGAGGACAATAAAGCAAGTATTCCTGATGCTATATTGTCAGGCCAACATTTAATCACTGGAAGATTAGGGTAAAGCATAATTCAGGCATATACTTTGTTGTAGCGTTCAACGCTAGATATGCTAGCTAGTAGCTACAGTATGCACATGACACCATCGTATGACGGAGTATAAACCCTATATACTTAGTTGACTGGAGTCCCACAGGGCTCTATACAATAGGCACCCTCCTGTTTTCACTCTACACTAAATATGTTAAAATAGCCGATCTAAGTGTTCAAGTGATTAAACATAAGATAATTGTAATCTCCTAATGTAATAGTCTCATGAGCCGACATCTATGGTCGGCTCATGAGACAAAATCTAGATAGTCCTAACACACACGCACACACACACACAC
This sequence comes from Gymnoscopelus microlampas, assembly GCF_963454915.1. NCBI lineage: Eukaryota > Metazoa > Chordata > Actinopteri > Myctophiformes > Myctophidae > Gymnoscopelus > Gymnoscopelus microlampas. Next base: position 29,189,532 of record NC_139962.1, read on the forward strand.
ACACACACACACACACACACACACACACACACACACACACACACACACACACACACACACACACACACACACACACACACACACACACACACACACACACACACACACACACACCAAGGAAGCAAGCTCCTTTCTCATTGCTCCCTCCATGTTGACTGGAATGACATTAGATGCCGGTGCTTGTTTGTGCTCTAATGACAAGTAACAGGGGACTGCGGTCTCCATGGCAACAACCAAGGCTCAATACATCATACCTCGTTACAGTAGTCAAGCGAGGACGTTTGGTCAAAAATTAATATATCAAGGGAAGGGGAGAGGGAGAGAGTGTGTTGTGGGAAGATTACCCAGCATTTGTTATATTGGTTTAATAACCCCAGCATTTAAAATGGTGGCCTTATTAATTTCAAGTAGAAGCAGTATGCTTTTAAATTAATGTGCAATGACCTTGGTTTGATTGTCCTGTGTGTATACAGAGTGTGTAGAGAGCCTGTAAGAGGGGAAGAGCAGAGGATAGACAGACAGACAGACAGACAGACAGACAGACAGACAGACAGACAGACAGACAGACAGTGTGTTTGGGCAATGGTTTGACGATATGTACTATAGTTAAGTGCGTAATTATGTACACAAGTATTGTATACATACAACACCGATTGTGTCAGTCTGTTGGCACAACTTGTGGAACAGGCTCAGCACTCTCCTGTGTTTGGCTGACTTCTGTTACTGTGTGGGAGTTGTTGTTTGAGCTCATACATGGGGGGGGGGGGGGGGGGGGGCAGGAGAGTGAAAGAAATGTGTTTCTCATTAGACTCTTTCAGCAGTATTTGTCTTGATGGGGCAGTGCTATCCTATATTAAAATTGGCTAATGGGAGGGCGGGCGGGCGGCACAGCCATAACCATATAAGGAGTTCCCAATGCAGCTACAGTACGCCCAAATATGGAGTGTGTCTAACCGCAATGTGTCGTCTTGGCATCAGCCGCAAACAAATCAATCAGCTACACATATGGGCATATACTGATGACATTAGCGATCTTCATATATGTGCATAAAAGGGACAAAGACTGACAGATACAGAGATCCGGTTGTCCAGAGCCACGGATCCACTATGCCTATGGTCATGTGCATATATGGGACCTACGACTTCAAACTTCAAGCGTGTGCAGCAGCAAGGACCCCAGGGAGGTATTGCCCGCACAGAGTGCAAAACGCTGATGCTGGCTTACAAAGCAACCAAAGGTATGGCACCCCCATATCTTCAAAGCCTGATCCAACCCTACAACCCCTCCCGCTCTCTTAGATCAGCTAACACAGGGAAGCTGTCAGAACCTTCGGTAAAACATCCAGGACAACGCTCCACACATCCCCGACTCTTCTCCCTTCTGGCTCCCAAACTATGGAATGAACTCCCCATTGCAATTAGAACTGGAGATTCACTCCCAAACTTCCGCCGTAATCTGAATACTCACCTCTTCAGACTCCACCTTAGCCCGTAGCACTTGCCATAGCACTTGCCCTAGCCCCGACGACCTTACAGGCTTGTGCAAAGGCTAAAATGTAATTTAGATAGCATGTTATGTAGACAGATGCCAGGTCATTGTTGACCTGGCAGTGTGTGTAGTTTCAATGTACAGAGTATTGACTTTTTGGGATATTTTACTGTTAGTCTGATAGGTTCTTGGTTTACTTATGATCATAGATTACTATTTCTATGCATTTGATGTATTACCTTGTGTTGTCCTTTCTTACTGTAAATCGCTCTGGATTAAGAGCGTCTGCTCTTAATCTGATACATATATATCTCCATATATGGGCATAAAAGGGACACAGGTAGACAGACAGAAACAGACATCTCCATATATGGGCACAAAAGGGACACAGACTGATGGGTACAATGGGTACTCTGACAAATCCCCCAATAGGTTTTGGACCACGGTTTTCATGCCTTTTCTATGATGTTATGATAGCGAGACGAGTGTGGCGCACTCAAGACAATCAATGCATAGTGTTCTGTCACTATGAACGTCAGATGTAAAAAAAAAAAAAGAAAGCTAGCAAAATATGCGATCTAGCGCAAGGCCTATTTGGCGCACGTTTTTAGCTGTGGCGGACCCGGGATGGAGTTATGAATTTTTTCTACTGTACCATTCATCCTAGGATATCATAACATCATAGAAAAGGTAAGAAAACCGTGGTCCAAAATTCCCCTTTAAGTGTGAGGCCACCCAACTCTAGACTCTAGAAGATGAAATGAACCAGCAGCGAGACAAAGACAAGGAACATAATGACTCTGACCATGACTCCAGTCTGTCCCATTGGCCATATTCACACGTTATAACCCTGCCCCATCACCCAAATCTCCCCTGTCGGTGTGAATGGGTCAATTAACACTGACAATTTTTAGCGGCGCTAGCCGCTCTATACCTTTAGGTACAGAGCCTAAAGGTCTATACCTTTAGGTATAGAGCGGATCCTGCTCTATACCTGACTTTGTCTGTGTTCATCGTCAACGTTCTGATTGGTCAGACCCGTCAACGTTCTGATTGATCAGACCCGTCAACGTTCTGATTGGTCAGACCCGTCAACAAAGTGATTGGTCAAGCTTCACATGACACATGGCTATAAACACATTATAAACACATATCGATGACAAAATGTATCAAAGGCGCCGCTACCTTCACACAGGGTGTGATTTTTTAATTAATATGAGGATTTCACTGCGTGTATCAGGACCAGTCAGGTGCAAAATGGGCACAAAAAATAAATATCAGTCACTCAGTTGGCTAACACAATCTACTGCAAACAACCTTGTACACAAAGTAATAGGGTTTAGTTTCTAAAATCCCATTTTCCTGTTTTCAAACTCTCAGCAAGCCTGCATCTGCCAGAAGAGTCTAAATATCAGTTAACAATGTCATGTCAAGTTGATACTGTGCAGTGAGCGTATTCAGGAGAGAGACTATCTGACTCTCCTCATTGTCTCTCCCCGTCTAGCCCCCCTCGCTCGCACGCACGCACGCACGCACGCACGCACGCACGCACTATAGCCACTATCACACATGTTCACATCTTCAAATTCCTGGTGTTTGGTCGTTTTCTCACTTAGAGCAGTAACTCATGCCTTTCTATAGTTCTCTGGTAAACAAAATGACTATATGGATTAATAGAAATACTGACATTCCAAACACCAAACAGTGGAATTACATTCTTCTACAAGATAAGCCATCCTGAGTGACAGCCCTTTCAAAAGCCAGACAGAGTAAATCAAATAGAAATCTGCCTCTCTGCAACATTCTAATATTCCTATGGAATCATTAACTTTATGTGCTTGTCCATATGATGACAGACACTGTGATTGCTCCTTCATGCGGGAATAATCAGCAGTTCACTCGCACTTGACACAGAAGTCTTGGTTCCCACCTGAATACATTTAATTATGGGATAATCTGGGGAAAACAATAGCCAGTAATAAGAGAATTCCTTATTTATATGCAATCAATGTTTAATATTTATCATTCAATGTGAGCTCTTATTAAGTAGGCCTTAATGAGAGCTTGTGTTCATTCGAGTCCCTCTTCAGTAATTTTATCTCTCTCCAATTGACATTTACTGACCTGTTGTAGGAAATACAGATGACAGTTTTGTCATCTGCCACAACTTTTGGAGTGTGCCTTTAAAAGGGTTAAATTGCTGATGTTAAATGGCATGTTCAATTCTGCTTGCTGCCTGCTAATTAGATCGTAATTACACAAGAGCTTTGCAAGGCTGTCTGCTCTGATTAGAAAGCCTTTTGCGACTGATCCGCCTGACCTTTCTTTTTAAACTTCTCTACTTCAAATTAATAGCAGCTACAGGGGGTAAATGCTCAACAAATAATTCTTTACAAATACCACACACATATATGCACAATTTTGATTTAAATTATTATCATATACTGTAAATATGATATACCATGTCTGTGTGCGTGTGCGTGTGCGTGTGCGTGCGTGCGTGCGTGCATGTGCGTGCGTGCGTGCATGCGTGTGTGTGTGTCTGTGTGCATTCCCAGGCTACCCTGTTAGGGGCAGCCTGGGAATGCATACATACACACATACATACATACACATACATACATACATACATACAGTACATACATACATACCTACATACATACATACATACATACATACATACAGTACATACATACATACATACATACATACATACATACATACATACATACATACATACATGTATGGGTATGCATGTATGGGTATGCATGTACAGGTATGTATGTGTACATATATATATATATATATGTCTACTTATATAATCGAGGATTGACTTCCGCCCCACGCTGACGCCATACCCACAGCACTGATTTAGACTAAACACAACAACTACATCGGACATCTCGCATTCCTCCGACAGCGCAGCGCTCCGACGTTTCAATACTAAACCCGAACCAAACCCGCACCCTAACCCTAACCGCACGCGGATGCCACATAGTCGGAGAAAAGGTCTGTCGGATTATCGCATGCCTCCCCATCTCTACAGTCTACACGGAACCAGCCACAACGTGCACGCTGATTTTACGGGTGGCGTAGGGCACCTCTCATTGCTCACTAAATATTTTCCACCTCGCAACATAATTAATTCTACTCACCACATTTCGGCCACAACGGAAGGGGAAACAGCGTCGTACCGTTTACCGTGCGCACCACCGACACCAAACACCGACGGGCAAAGCCGAAACAACACAAAGCGGCCGCCATTGAAATGTCCCCATCGCCAGAAGAACAACAACAGAAGTGCCTCCTTCACCTCCTCTTCACTGCACCATGTCTTCTGCTTCCACGCTCAATTCAGGTCACTACAATGCTAATACATTTACGCTCAACCTCACAATCACACGCTTCTCCGTTTACTGTTTCATTAGCGTGAGCGTGGACAACAACAACAGCGCGTTGTGTTGCTGCGCTGCTGCTACACAATAGCAGCTAGGATCATGATACCAAGGACTCGACAGTGATGTCATCATTATGCAACCCGGAAGTAAAGATACCAAGGATTCGTCAGTGATGTCAGCCATCTGCGTTGCCACGTTGCCAAAACAACACAAGCACAAAACACACGAAAATATCAGTGTTACCACATTTGCGCCAGAAACAAGCAACCACCTTCATGAAAAAAAAAAAACAGCCGAAGGGGTCCACCATGTTCCACGGGTGTCCCCGGGGGTCCCAACACTCCCAAGGGGTCCACGGACCCCCAGGAAAAAAAATAATATTTTTTTACCATATATATATTTTTTTTACTTTTGGAAATGTTTATCCCACCATTTTGGTACCCCAAAATAAGTGCGCCCTTACAGCCCTAGAGCCCCGTACGCGGCTAGCGGGCCGGCCGCCCTATGGGCCTATGAACCTCTAGTATATATACAGTATATACGCACGCACGCACGCACACACACACACACACACACACACACACACACACACACACACACACACACACACACACACACACACACACACACACACACACACACACACACACACACACACACACACACACACACACACACACACACACACACACACACACACACCCACACACACACACACACACACACCCACACACACACACACACACACACACACACACACACACACACACACACACCTCAAAAAAGACTGTGCATGTATGTGTGCATGTGAACGACAGAGCTGGGGTGCCTCATGCATGTCAGTCTGAAGGGTGATTTATACTTAGTTGCACGCCAGTGTCGTACACTGAAAATAGCTGATCTACAAGTTGACAACGTGTCGTGCTGCGACGCATTGTGTGCCAACAGACTGTTGAACAGTGGTAGTGTGCTGGGGTGCCCCATGCATGTCAGTGAATGACAGAGCTGGGGTGCCCCATGCATGCCAGTCCAAGTTGAACAGTGTGGTAAATGTGAATGTTTGAGTTGGGGTGCCCCATGCTGGGATGCCCCATGCATGCCAGTCCAAGTTGAACGGTGTGGTAGTGTGCCCTCCTTCTCAGTGAGAGGAGCTCTCAGACTGAGGAGTATCTCTGGCCTCTGTTGCACACCTGGTCTCCATTATCTCTCCATTTCACAGGCTTGCACCCCCTAACAGGGCAGCCTGGGAATGGAACTGGCTCTTTCATCTTCCCATCATTATAGCAGTCTGCCCAGGGTCAGGGCCCAGCCTGACAGGCATTCCAGCAGCAACAGACAACAACTGATTTTAGTTAAAGGATAGAAAAAAAAGAAAAAAGAAAGTGGATTAAAAAAAACCTTGAAGAAAGCTTCAGTCAGAGAAATATTAATACGAACTAGTCTCTGAACAATTATTGTATTAAGAATTCTTCTCAGAGCTCACTTTGTCCCAGAGCTATGTGAAATATGAACCTGGAGCTCAAAAGCTGTGGGAGGAGGCCCCCGCTGCCTAAACCCAGGCCTGCTTACAGGCCTGCTTACAGGCTTACAGCTCCACCTCTAGAACACTGGGGCAAACATTTACTGTATGGTAATGTTCGCTTACACACCCATGTACTGTGCATACATCCAGAGTAACACATTGTCTTGTAGATAAACACGCACACACGCGCACACACACACACACTCACAGCAAAATGGTATAAGTCTGAAAGGTGTTGGTAGAGTTTCTGACTTTCCATAAATTAGTAAATATGAAAGTGTGGTGGGATATGATGTTGAGTGTTAGATTTATTCTTCTGGTTTATCACTCTTAAAACCTCTCCACAGAGGGACCATTGCGGAAAGATATAGGTGAAGCCAAATTCTTCTCTTCGACTTTTTTAGCATTAAAAGTCTTTAGCAGACCACATCAGACAATCTGTGAAATGCATTTAAGGAGAAGGGATCCAGCAGATGACGGGACAGCTCCTACATGGTCTGCCCATTATCATTTTGCATACAAGAAAAAAAATGAGGTGTGATAATTGATCTCTCATGTACTTCAGCTCACGCTCTCTCACGACACTATCAACTCAGCTAAGTTTCAAGGCAAAAACACACTGGCGGAGCGCACCCAAAGCACTCTCAACGCAACATCACTTTAAGGTTACAGAAATGACACCATGAGAAGCACTTTGAAGTGAAGTAAAATTATCCCTCATTTCTACCCCCACAAATGATTTATTAAGGGGTAAAAGGGGGAAGAGAGGAAAGGAAAGGGCAGACGAAGGAGAGAGAAGGACAAACACATTCCCAGCACATATTCTCTTCATTACGAGTGAGGGGGGAGCCGATCATTCAATTACTGGCTGCCGTCACAGGCTAATATTCCTGCCTGTCAGGGCCCATTCTGGCTCAGTTTTGGTCAGAGTTCTTCTGATGGACCTCATTTCCTGTTAAACAGAACCAGAAGGTGCTGTGAAAATGGCGACACCTGATCCTATGTCCAGGAGACAGGAAATGCTCCGGCAAGTCCCAGAGCCTGCCAAGACACACTCCACACCTTCCCCTGCATAAATCCCTGGTGGGTGGGGAATCAGCAAGGTAGGGTTTTAGGTGGGGTTTATGGGACCCAGGTTTGGCCTGAATGGTGAGAAGGGGCGGGGGGGGGGGGGGGGGGGCTATGGCGATAAACAGAAATGTGGGAGTTAAACTGTATATTGCTGGGCATTTGTTTGCAGGCCAACAGTTTAAATTGATTTCACAGTATCAGATCTTCAATAGTCCATTAGCACTAAGGAATACAAATTATTATATGATACCGAGCAGTATAACAGACTTTATAGAGTTTATATATTATGTTATCCTCATAGACCACCAGCACTATTTGGCACTCTTCCAATCAATGCTAGGATAAACCTGTCAGGATAGGCGAGTTTTTACAATAATTGTAGAGCACCAACCTCTGCCAAGGTGGCAGTTATTCTATAAGGTGTTGCAATGCTTCTCGCGCCACATGCCCTTTTGGCTAATTTAACTTCATGATACATTAGCTTTGGACTACTAACACTCAGGCCTTTGGAGGTTGACAAAACGCTGTGACCAGTCCATCAGCTCATGATAAACTTTAGTCAGTATGTGGTACCGTATGTTAAAAAACAGGTCCATTGACACAATTATGTGTGGACCCAAGTCCCACCTGTCTTTACAGTATCTATGCATGGTATTAAAGTCCCACTTACATTAGATTTTGGTCAGAGCAGCAGATTTATATCATTGGTGATATACAATATCACATTCACGTAACAATAAACAGTAACCAAGAACAAAATTATGGCGGAGCAGATGGTACATTCCTGGAGGTATATGGGATTCAATTTGGGCTGGAACGATTTAGCAAGGTATTCGGCACCCTCGGTTGGAAGGGATAAAAACTGGGTAAATTGAACCCGCTGTCCTAGTTACTTTATAACATACTTACTGTAATTACTGACTGACTAGAATGACCATTTACCTTGTTGTTGGTTGAATGGTTCATAGCGCTAATCCGACCTTGCACTTTGTTTGCTTTCTGTTGAAAACAGGAGCAGGCACGTACATGGACAAGCATACCAAACTAATTTGATAGACATTTCAGATGGGCACATATAAGGACAGGTACGCACAGACAGAAAAAACAACTGTTGAATTATACTCTTAAGGCCCATTTGTACTTAACATTAAGTAGGTGCACAGATACAAACAGAGTCTTCCGTCCTTTTCCTGTCCATTATCCGTCTTTCTGCACCTTTTCTGAAAGCTTTCGGATAAACAGAGAAGTACTACCAGAACACGATTTCCGCTTCCTCACAACAAGAGAAATATGGTGGCGAAACCTTTTGAGGAGATTTTGCAAGTTGGTGAGAATTTTTTAACACTATAGAGGTTCGTAGTGGCCGTCACATCTATGAGTCCGGTCCGCTACGCGGCCCTCACGCCTATGTTACACCGCTAATCCGACCGATTGCATTTGACTCCATATTTATATATACACACAGGTATGTGTGCATCTCCATATGTGCATTTGACGGGGGCCCTGACGGGTGTCAGACAGTGCATGTTGAAAATATTGTGTGTCTGACAGTTCATGTTGAACGGTTTCTGTTGTGTCTGACCTCAGTTCATGTTGAACATCTCCATATATGTCATCCCCCTTATATATGTAATTCAATGAATCAAAAATCTGAATTAGTTGATTAGTCTGATTGACCACTTAAACCTGGCTTGTATTATATTTTTTTTGTAAAATGGTGGCATACAAAGCTTGTACAGTAGATCTGCTGTTTTCACTTCCTAAAAAAAACATTCATTCATTATAATCAAGGCAAAAGTTTGTGATGGTGATATTTATTTGAAGTCATATTGCCCAGCCCCAACAGTGACGGTTACATCTTTTTATACATTGTATGGACATAATTAATTTCATACGTAAAGGGAGTAAAAATAGGCCTTTATGCAGACATGCGCATTAAAGTAGAATGCAGGGAGCTAAAGAGATCAAGCTCTAGTGTGTTAGTTAAAGGACCACTTCATCTTCATGTATTTGGTCATAATGTATTATTAAGATGGCACAATTTCTGCCTACTCACTATGTGTTTCAGACACTGTGGACAATTCAGAAACCTGCCTATACCAGTGACATCATTGGTAGGCAGGTTTGGTCGGCATGCTAACTTTTCAGGAAGAGAAAGTAGTTTCTATTAGCTTGGAATTCAGATCGATGCGATCATTGGAAGGCAGATTTATGAACTGTCCATAGCCCACCAATGAGACACAAGAGCATAGTGAGGACCAATTACATGAAGCCCAGGTTGAAAATGGGTGAAGTGCTCCTTTAAAGCTATACCTCACTAATAGCAACTAAATGCACTGGACCAGAGCGTTCTAATCTATTTACTTACATTAGGTAGGCAATACCTGTAGCTATAGAATTGCTCATTCCAAACTAGGAAACACTAATCCACAAGTCAAATAACATGTTCTTTTACAACCTTATCCTTTCAGTTTGATCTTAAATCACCTATCATTTTATCTGACAAACAAGATCAAATTAGCTTGAATTGTCTTTGACATTTATAAAGGAAGAAGACATTTCTTGTGGCTGTAGGTAAAGGGATAGGCTACATGGGTGGGGAAGTATAACAGGGAATGCCTCTATTGGGATGTAATGTGGATAGGGGGATTCTGTGGCTTTCAAGCTTGGCGATGAGATTCCTGCTCTTTACGGTCGTCTGAGTGAGTTCACCAGACTGCCTGTCAGGGGTTACTGTAGGTCTAGCCCCTGACAGCAGAGAACTCGGCTCATGTGCAAAACAGCCCTGCTTAGCCAGACCTTTCACTGACTTAGCCACAAATGTATCCAGTATGTCCACACTATCTGCTGGTGACATGTTGTAATTTGTAACTTCAATGACGTTCAGATCAGTTTACACACAGTTTGACATGTTCCCAAAACCTCAAACGGTTTCACTATCTCATGACAGTGCTTGGCTTAAGGTTCAAAATGTGTTACAATTTCTCATAATAATAATTATCGTGAGGCACCTCTTATGTGTGTGCATGCGCGCGCGCGTGCGCGCGCGTGCGTGCGCTTGTGCGCGTGTGTGTGTGTGTGTGTGTGTGTGTGAATGATAGACCATCCTGAGTGGTTTCACTGTCACACTTTCTAATTTTGTGACGTGTGTAAGGGTGTGCATTAATGTGACAGAGGTGACTCTCCACTGTTGGCTAAGCTGGCAGCCCGACGCCCTGACCAGTACAGCGTAGGATTGAATAGCATGCTGGGATGTGTGGTAGTGTGGTTTCCCTTCCAGCTTCTGCTCCTCATTTTCTGCCTTTCTGAGCTCAAGAGTGAGTGCCAGCTTCAAGCCAAACAGCCATTAGAGATATGTTTTTCATTTAAGACAATGCCCACGATTACATAGTAATGCTTTGCAAAACCATAGCTTTTTGTAGTCGCTTTGACTAGAGTTGTCTAACATTTGCACCATTTATGCTCTGCAAATGTTGAAAGCTGATCCTAAAGAGCTTTGGAAACCCCACCAAGCCATTAGTGTGACAAAGCAAGGCCTCAAACCTCAGCATGGCATCACCACCCAGTTAGAGTCATACTCTACAAACAGGGCCTGTGATATTCTATCCAGCAAAACTGCAGCATGTCTGTAGGCGAAACGAGAGAGAGAGTAATGCTGTGGTATGTCAGTAGCCATTTAAGGTAAATGAACAAAGTTTGCAGGGCACGGGAGGCCCTAGGAAGCTGTCAATCAGTTCCACCCCTGTACTGAAATGACAGAGAGAGGGGCATTGAGGATGATAATTAAATATAGGCCCAAGATTGGTGAGGTGGGCCCTATACCTTAAGGCAGCGACAGCATGGGTTTCAGAGATCAGCTTGCCCAGGGCCTGTGTTGGACTCAGGCGCTAACCCAATTTCACACTCTCTGACTGGGCCTGGCCTGTTTCAATGCAGCATTTGAGTGTGGGTGCCATCTGGTCCAGGCCTGTGAAGGAAATGGCCTGGCTTTTCACACTGATCGGATTAGGGTGTTTTTAATTCATTCGGGATGTGCCCTTGCGTGTTAATTGGCTCAACATGGCTGATGAATCAAGCCTATTGCTAGAGACAGGATGGCCCCTTCCTAAAACTCTTCAAAAGTTTTGTACTGCTCAGCAACCACTTACCTAATACCTTTTTCAAGGGTTTTCATAGTTGTTCCTTTTAATCCATTCAGGGGCTTTTCAAAGTGAAATTACTTAGAACATTTTTATGATTTTAACAGAGTTCACAACGATTCATCTCCCATTATCTCTGAAAAATCTGTTTTTTGTTTTGTTTTTTGTTTAGGAGACAATGGAGGATGTGTCGCGCACTAGTAGTTTAAGCAAATAATATGCTGACTATAAATATTGACTATGATTCTTACATTAAATAAATACAACAGAATTGTACAAAACAAAGTAATTATCATATAAGATGTGTGTGGTTTTAGCGGCTTGCCCTGAATTTCACTTTGTGTTGTTATTCATGCCCACAAAATGCAAACAAGAAAGAACCCTAAAAAGTGACACAGGAGAGGCCTCTAAACGGTCACACCAATGAAAAGCCCCTTCAGAAAATGACTTTTATACGGTGGCCTTGAAATACAAAGATAACGACACTTCACAAAACAAATGAGCAAATCAGAAAACATATCACAATATAAATTAGGTAATCAGAAAACTAAACTAAACTAAACACAAAGCCAATACCAACGTTTCAGAAAGCATAAATGGTAGGAACAAAGTCTTATAGCCACGTCCAAGAGTCAAGTGGATTAGGGCCACATACTGTAGGCCTGATGTATTGAGTTCTGAGATTATAGTCAAAATTCTCAGAATTCTGAGATTAAAAATCCAGACTTTATTCTTAGAATTCAGACGTTATTCTCAGAATTCAGACTTTAATCACAGAATTATTAATCTCAGAACTCAAACTACAAAGTGGTGAGTAGTGGATTAACTGTACGGTAAGGCAAGGCAAGTTTATTTGTATAGCACATTTCAACAAGGCAATTCAATGTGCTTTACATTAAGCATTAAACATTAAGCAAAAGAAACACGTGACGTCATAACATGGTGGCACCTAACAGAGCTGAAGTGGAAGTCAGTAGTGCTGGTATTTGTTCACAAAGCCCTGCAATCTGTTGTACTGAGGTCTGCTGGCGAGGTGGTCTGTAATCCAGGCCACACAGTGGATCTCAAAGTGGGGTCCAGGGACCCTCAGGGTTCCTTAATGGACCAAGGTCTGTAACTCTGAGAGTGTGCAAATGGTTCCATGAAATTAAAATGTTTGAGAACCACTGCACCAGACCATGGTCCACCTGCATCACAACAACCAACACAACACACTGACACAAACACAGACACACATAAGATGCTGTTAACTATGACGTGTGCATGCATGCATGCAGTGCACGCCCCCCCCCCCCCCCCCCCCCACACACACACACACACACACACACACACACACACAGGGGCGGACTGGCCATTTGGCGTACCGGGCAAATGCCCGGTGGGCCGCAGGGCCAGTGGGCCACTGGGCAAAAAAAAAAAAAAAAAAAAAAAATCTTTTTTTTTTTTTTTTTTTTTTTTTTGGAAAAATATTTTTGCTCCCATTTTAGGATTATTACGGTAATTTCCGGGTTGCGCGGCCCTATTATTAGTTACTTAATGTTTGGGCTGGGATGCTTTCCAGCAGGGTCCTCAGTGCGGCTGCAGAGTTCATGTGCAGGGCTGGGCTGAGGCAGTGAAACACTCCCCCCCCCCGTTTTGTCAACGGGGGGGGGGGGGGGGGCGGTTCGGACCGAAATGCCAGGGCTGAATTTTGGTCCCAGTCCGGCCCTGCGCACACACACACACACACACAGGCATCGCAACTCATGCTGCATGGGACAGACACCCTTCATTTAAAGCTTACGTAACATTACATGTCAATGTGATAACATACTCCAAGCACCAGCTATGACGCACGCGTGCCATGCATGTGCGAGCAGACAAAGAGGGACAGAGCCACAGTTTCAAGTGAACTTGCAGATCTATTTATAACAGAGTAAAAATTAAGCTCTCACCCGGTTTGCTGTTCATCACTGCAAATACAACTTTCATCCCTAATCCCATTCTACCCCACCCCCATTAAAGCAATCCACAAAGCAACAAGAGCGAGGGAGCGAGAAAGAGACATGCACACAGCTGTTTCTACACCCCCCCCCCCCCCTGGTGATTTTGTCAGGGGGTTCATAAATTCAACTCTGATTAATACATGTATTCTTTGATTTAGAAAAAGTGGCCTTATGTTGTTATTTATTTCTGCGGTTATTGCATGGTTCAATACATATTTATTTTATTTCACAAAGGTCAGTCACTTCATCCTGGCCTAGTGGGATTAAAACTCAATTCTAACCACTGGCAGATCATTTTATGATATGCCTACGCATGGAAATTTAGCAATTGGCGTACTTTTACTGTGTTGCATTATTAGCTGTGTATATTGTTTGCGGTCAGTGCATAGAATTGCTGTTATGGACATTGTCCTCCATGGTTGTTAAAAGTATTTTAGTTGGTCAAATATTTCTTCCCAACCCTCAGCCTCACCGGCCGCCTATGAGCTACTGTAGCTACTGCATCAGACATGTAAGTATTATAATTGGGCCGTGCCTCCTGGTAATTGATCATGCTGTCAAAAAGAACATTAATAATGTTACATGCAATTATATAATTTCCAGCATCCAATGCTATGCCAAAAAGTTGCATTTATTCTGCTACTCTATCTCTTTGTGCCATTGCTCAAACAATGTCACTATAGGCAGACAGCTATACGCTGTAACTTTACAACGCTTAATCTAAAAACACATTGTCAACACATTATCTACACAGTACAGATTGTAATCAGTGCAATCCTGCCATAACATACACATTTTACTCACACAATGCTTACTATATGCAAGTGCATGTGTCCAACAACATGCTTTTTTGGGTTGATTACAATGCCACACACTATCCCTGCCAATGTCACATTCTGCAATACCAGGTACTTTGAGCTAATGCAAAAGGATTGAGGCGACACTTCTATGCAGTGGAGAAAAAATACACAGCCCTGCATACCCATGGGTATGCCACCTTGCAGTGATCTGCGCTCCGAGGACAACCACTTCCTAGAACTTGTAACTAATAACTAACTTGACATGGCCAACGAGTTTGTGACAGAAATGTGGGCATAGGCCTATGATAATTTCAATACAATGTTTGGCATTTATCCAGGTTCCAGGGGGTCCCAAGCAAAATGTGTTAATATAGCATCAAAATCAGTTTAACAATTTTAACCCGGCTATTTGAAAATAGCTTCTAATTTCAACAAGAGAGAGAATTATGAAAGAAATGTTATATTTTTTAAACATTTCAACAACATGTATTTTCAGATGGGGACCTGTGGCCAAATACATGTCATTTTGGGGGTCCTTGACATGAAAATGTTTGAGAACCACTGATGTAGGCTATTTGTTTATTTAACAGTATATTTGTTATATATATATATATATATATATTTTTTTTTTGTATGGGGGTCCCTGGCACAGAATATTTATCCCTGGCACAGAATATTAGAATATTTTCTGATATTGGCTCTCAAAATGTTTGAGAGCCACTGAACTAAGTGAGCCGTGCTGTGCTGTGTAATGTATTTCATGAGTGTTTCCATGCACTACAGCTCGGTTTCAGATACGGTTCTTACAACCTAGATTGGGCCCTGCTCAGGGGGTACAGTAGTACTAATCCTGAGTTCTAGGAACCCATGGGAGGAGCAAACATGCAGAGCTGTTGCTCTGGATAAGGTGAGGTGACAACACTGCAAACAGAGGCTGCAGGACGAACACTACACATATACATAGTCAGGCAGAATTGGGCAGAATACATATCCTTGTAGAATCTGTATTTAAGCTGCCCCAACCTCCAGATCGGGGTCAGACTCCCGTTGCCTTCCGAGACAACCGGACCCTGTCTACCTTTCCAACCATCTCCTTCCATCCCTTTTCCCCTGTCCACCTTTCCTTCCTCCATCTTTGTCCATCCCTTTTCCCTCTCCCTCTCTCTCTCTGTTCTTTATTCTTATTCTCATTATCCTATAATACATTGCACAAACCAAAACCCATAATTTCCCCGTGTCACTGTGTTGGAATAAACACAAAAACAACATATCAATGTCACTAACAACACAAGCCACAACGCGCACAATTACTTCACGCAGTCTGTACGCCACTTCTCACTGCACAGCACACATCTGCCCCCTCGAAGCATAATTAATTGCGGCCAACACAAACTCACAACATTACGGTCGGCCATGTTGTTCCTTAGCGTCATCGCTGACCACCGCCCAGCGAGACCCAAACACCGCGAGACGGACAACATTTCGTGTACACCATTGTGTTACCTTTCATTTCCCCCGAGGTAGAAGACTGGTGACGCGAGGTTAGTTCCCTTTAGCTCTCAGCACGCTGTGTGTGTGTGTGTGTGTGTGTGTGTGTGTGTGTGTGTGTACTACTGCACGCTTTTGTGGGTCTTTGCGAAATCCCGAAGTGGAGTTTATTGGTCATTGGAACGGTGATGCACGTCACCCCTTTGTCAAGTGGGTATTTTCAAACCCTGGAATGGATTTAGGGGAGCATCAGAGTGTTTGTGTTGGAGCGCCTCAGTGCGGCTGCAGAGTTCATGTGCAACCTCTTGCATGCGATGTTTCGCGGGGGTCCAAAAGGGTCCACGATGTTTGGCGGGGGTCCCGACACTCCCAGGGGACCCGGGGGTCCCCCATATTGAATATCAGTGTTGCCACATTTGCGCCAGAAACAAGCAAACACCTTCATGAAAAAAAAACAGGGGTCCGCCATGTTCCAGGGGGGTCCCCGGGGGTCCCAACACTCCCAGGGGGTCCGCGGACCCCCACGTAAAAAAGAAATATAAACATTGTTTTCATTTTTTTTTTCTTTTTTTACTTTTGGAAAGTTCTATCCCACCATTTTGGTACCCCAAAATAAGCACGCCCTCACAGCCCTAGAGCCCCGTACGCAGCTGGGGTCTCGGGGGGCATAGCCCCCCGAGACTCTAGTTATATTATATAGGAATTATTGTTATATTATTGTCATCTGTTGTATTTAATAAATCTACTGAAACCAAATTTCAGTATTAACACTTCATTCTCTCACCGAGGAATTATTGAATTTCCACAACAACTACATTACCTAATGCGCCCTAAACGTGCGTCGCACGGGGCCGACCTGCCATTACGTTAGTTACTGGAGTTACTGTGGAGCTACACATAGTTGTCCACAAGACACCCAAGCCACAAAATACACCATCTACAATGGACTAACTGAGCAGCAATATTAACATTCACCACATTCATTGTTGACAAAGTGATTTCACATCTGCTTCAGCCACGACAACCACGTTAGCGTTAGCTACATGCTAACGGTAAAAGTCCGATAGCGTTAGCCGCATGCTAACGGCGGCTAACGCTGTTAGCCGCCGTCATGTTAAGCACCCCTGGGCACTAATCATTCAAATACAACGAACGCTATCACAGTAGTGGACATAAACATTCTTCCAGTAACAGTGACCTAAAAGTCTTGACAATATGAATGACAGGGCGATTTATTAGAGAAATTACGGTGATTGTGCTGTCCTCGTTGCTGCGTCTGACTGTGATGGCGGCAGCGAGCTGTGCGAGCAAGTATTCGATGCTGGCGTCTGGAAACTGCCCTCAGCATGACACGACCAATGAGAGTTAGCGCTTTCGTTGTTGCTAAGACACGGTGTATGGCCCATAGCACGTCTGCCCGATAGCTTGTAGATCTCTCGCACATGATTGGCATAGCCTGCGTTGCCAGCTTTTTCGCACACATGATTGGCTGTTAACAATGTGAGCAGTTTTACGCTTCATGATCAGCCCGGAAGTAAATTGCGAGCTGAAATATATAGCGCTTTATGATTATTAGAGAAGGAGACACATGTGAAGGTGGAAAAGAAAGTAGAAGTACTTATATACTTTTGCATGAGCGATTTTTGTAGCAAGTTGGGAGAGAAGTGGACCAGTGCTTTGGCCGTGAGTTGTACCTAAAGTTTTGGGTTCCAAAAGGGTAAAGGGGTCCTCCTCTCTGATTGGTGTGGCAAGATTATCTCTGTAGTCATGTGATCAAGATGTATGTGATATTTTTCGGATTCTATTCCGATTGACTACAATTGGCTTTCAAAGTTTGCTGGAGGGGCCCATTTTGCACGACATGCTACAAACACCACTGGATCGATCGGCGGCAAACTTTGCACACACACACTCCCAGTAGGCCAAGGAAGAATCTCCACCCACCTTTTTTCAAATCGGCCAGGTTTTGCTATACCACGAGACAGATCTTTCCAAAGGTCATTTTTTGTTACTACTCCTACAGATTTTGTTCAAACCTCACGCACATCGGTATACATTATTTCTGTAGTCATGTGATCAACACGTATCTGCCACATTTCTCATATTCCATTCCGATTGGCAATGATTGGCTTCCAAAGTTTGTGGGGGTGGCCGTTTTGCACAAAATGCCACACATCATGAATGCAGTGCCCGATTGCTGGGAAACACTAAGCCAAGGAAGAACCTCCATCCCAAATTTTTCTAATATCCTCATGGTGGCGCTACAGCAGCCCACTTCACGTTTTGGCCTATAACTCTTGAACCATAGGTCGTGCAATCAACATCTTTCCCCCCCTGCATTCCTTGGATCATGACGCAACTTATAGGCCCTGTTTCTGCCAGATAAAATGTTCTGCCATAATGGCTTTTCTTCAAAACACACTTTTTGGTACTACTACTCCTACAGGTATATTGTCCAAAACTCACACAAATCGGAACACATTATCGATTTACATTATCTACATTATCTAGATGTACAAGTTCGATTTTTCAGATCCCATTCCAAGTGGCTATGACCAAAGTTTGCGGGCCCTGGGTAGGCAACCCGGCCTGGCGCAGACTCTACTTGACCTGACTTTTCTAGTTTATAAAATCCTCAGTGTTGATTTAACTCTCAGAGTTACAGATCCGTAAGGGTCCATTTGGACCCTTGGTGGTCCCCGGGCTGCACGTTGAGAACCAGTGTCCTATATAGGTGCCATCTTCTTCAACACATTCTGCAGAGTATCTCATAGTAGACATATTGCCAGTTTTACTTGATATATTTTTAAGCCTCAGTTACATTTATTTCACACAGCCACTTTTAATTAAGAAAAATAATATATTTTGCTGCTTAATGTGTAGGCTATTAATTAGGCTTATATAGAAAGCATCCCTGTCAGTTGTGTAAATATGACAGGTGATGGAATAGAGGATAATCAAACAGGCTAAATAGTACAGTATGACAAGATTACATATATCAATTAAAACAAGCATCTATAGTTTTTTGGGCGTAACAGTTAATCAAACTGATTTATTTGATTATTCTAAAATCAATTTTCATAAATAGATTCTTGAATTGCTTGGAATGTTCATAAATAGTAATAATAGTAATAGTAGATCTACAAGCTCACAATGTGTTGCGACATGACGCATTGTGAGCTTGAAGATCAGCAACTTTTTAAAATTTTTGCATAACAAGGTATAGATTAGGGCTTAATTTGTTAATCAGACTAATCGGTTCAATTGATTATAAAAAATCTATTTGAATTATTTTCCATTGACTTGTCGATATATAATAAAAGTCTATAGAATAATCTCTATGAAAATAATCGATAGTTGCGGCCCAAATAGTTTTAACATTGTAATGAGATGGAAATGTGAACCAAATGGGATAATATCAACCATACCATTCACAGTAGCCTTGATCAAAACAGGTCTAGTTGGCCTATCTAGTGATAGAAATTGTACAATTTGAAACTATCGGGACTGCTAAATTTGGCCAAAAGTCATTTGAACAAAAAAGATTTTCTCAAAACACAATACTAAAGTTTTCAGATTCTAGTCTGCTGTAGCTCACTCAAAGCTAGTCATTATAAATACCAAAACGCACAAACATGAGTCAAAAGCATTGTATTTTTGCTCATACTTTTTTTTAATGTATCACAATGAGCAAGAAACATACTTGATGAAATATTTTCAAAGGAGTATATTCAATTACCATCTACAATCAACTTAACTAGGACAACAAGGTTTTGTGACAAAAGTTTCTTTAAAAGTCTGAAGTTCCATGTGGTTTATGTATGTTAGTTTCCATGTAATTTGGTACAGTTTGGAAATCTTCATCATATAATTACAGTAACAAAAAAGCTAACAAGACTACAGTATAGAAAAGACATCAAGAACAACATTTTTGGTTTAACTTGCTCTTTTTTGTACATTGCAAGGCTGTTTTTTTTCTACCCTCGGTTGGGCTGCCTGGAGCCACAGAGCCATGCTTGTGAGGCTCGGAGGAGGAATAATTCAAGGAAACAAAAAGGAAAAAAAATGCATAAAAAAACATTGTGGCACCAGAAGTCACAAAAGGAACAGAGAGCTCCAAGTAACAGTTCATCTTTGAAATTGGAGCAAATGGTTGTTTGGTTGTTTGTTAGTTTGGTTGTTAATTTTGGTTGATACGCTTTTTTTAAGAGTGTAACTGCCTCTCTAAGAATGACAGCATCAAGAACCCTTCCCCTTTCTCTGTTATTCATTCACTTCTTAGATGATGTAATGAACAGAGCAGGGTGAGCCGCCGTCTGACTGGAGAGCTTTACTTGTCAATCAGGGAGACAAGTCGAAGGAAATGAAACAGGTAGCAACAACGTGAACTGGGAGAAATGAAGTAAGCATCTCTGTCCATCCTTTCCTGAAATGTGGAAAACGTCCATCAAAGAGCAGAAGCAGACGCAGAGCTGGAGAAACAAAGAGAGCAAGACAGAGAAGGGAGGAGGAGGCAGCTGTAGCCACTTAAGTTCAGTTTCATCTAAAGACCTTTCTCTCTGTGTCACACATGTCCATTGGTTCCAGAGTCCTTTCTCATTACAGAGTTGTCAGTAATCAAATAAGGAGGTGATATTAAAGCTGTGTTGAGCCTGCCTTTGGCTCCCATGCCCAGTTTTGGTGTGTGCCCACAGCCTCTCATGTCCTCTCAACAACATCTCCAACGTTTCCCAGAGTTCTTTTTTTTTTCTTTCTTTTTTCTTTTCATTCCTTCTTCATCGCAAAACAAAAAAAGTTGATGTCTTGTTTTAAATATATCTATATCTGTATACAGGTACACGTCCATTTTCACAGTGGGCAAAAGATGACCTCGACAGCAAAACCTTGTCTATCTCTCTTTGTAAATGTCCATTAAAATCAAGTAACGTTATCCCAATGTGAGTCAGTGGATCCATTTATCCACTGTCGCCTATCGTGCCACAATAAAATATACACTTATCTGGGGCACAAATCGTATTTTTTTTGTCTTTTTGTTTCAACTGCATAAAGCTTTGGCCACATTCATATTCAATCAAAGTAAAAACTGCTCAGTGCTTCGGTATCGTCATTCTCCTCAATTTTTGATTATTGTTATCTTTAAAATTTGATTTTCCAAAATTTCAGGTATTCATAATCCAGCTTTGTGGTTCAGTTCATTTTGGTGTGTTATGTATAAAATAAAATGCCAAAAATTTGTAATTGATGCTGGCTCTTATGAAACACACACACAAACATACAAACTCACATACAGTCCATGCTGGCTGAATCTGATGTAGAGACCTTGACTTTGTCCTCCACAACAGAGCCCAAACAAAGAGTACACTTTGGAAATAAGAGATCAAACAGTGTCATAAAGACAACAAATATAAAGAACATTATCACACCATAAAGTGGCCAGGTCATAAAATAAAGTTTTGTTGTTTTTTTGTTTAGTTTTTCTCTCTCTTCAATTTCAGCGATTCAAATTAAAGCTAGTGTTAATTTATATGAAAAAGTAATATACAGAAACTAAAATAACATACAAATACTTATAGAAAATAATAATAATACATGTCTGACACATTATTTGAAAATCAAAGTAAAGCAAATGTATCCAAGAAAAAACTGTACAACATTAGAATTCTCAAAAATAAGAACATACATTATGAACAATATTCAGGACTTTAGAGAAGTGGCAAGCTTGCAGACCAAATCAATCGAATTTCAACAGCATGCTGAAGTATTAACACCAAATCACATTGCTCTGCAAGACGTAGCACTTTTAACACACTTTCGAGATTGCGCATTTTATTTATTAGGGCGAATACACTTGCTATACACTAGTGGCCGAAAAGCAGTTCTTCACAAATTTAAATATGTTGGTTTTGGTATAAAGAAATTAAATAAACATTTTGTGTATCAGTTATCTATGAGGGGTGGGGGATATCTAAGCACATCCAGTTCCACTGCAATAAGATGGATTGGGTGACTTCTTTGGACATGAAAGCGTGACATACCTCTTAACTAGTTGAAACCAAGGGACATCTTCAAAAAAAAACTCCTGCTTTTTCCAGACATAATGCTTTGGAATGAAGATGTCCCTTAAACCTGTAATCAATGTTGTGCATGAAAGTGTCACCCTGCAGACACCTTGGGCAAATCACATCTGGATTTCCCAGGAAGAGGGCAACCGCTCCTCAGCAAAACAACCATTATTTCCTTCTGAGACTAGTTGTAAGTTGAGAGGCATGATGACACTAAACCTATGAGACGCATCAGTACCAGATGTATTATATACATTTTTTGGTAACCACTATTACTTGCTTAACAAGTGAGCAACAACCTTGACTGGATGGAGGGATTCTCAGCAATGTTCCATGCCAGCACAAAATGACATATCCAGGTCACTTTGTTTAGCAACCCATGATGCTAAATTTACACAACAGCTTACAGTCACTTTAGAAATGAGAAAAATAATGACAATTTAAAGCAAATAAAATGAAATAGAATCAGTCCTTGCTTAAGAAAAAAAATCCATTTTGATATTTGGAATGCACTGTTCTTTACAAACGTTATAGATCATTGGCTTTAAACATTGGTCTGTTCAAAAGAAAATCGGCAAAATGTCCTTTGGAACATATATTCACAGTCTTCAAAGTTCCGTTTTTGCAACAAGAAAAAAAAAGGTGTCGCAGAGGCAGGAAAATGGTTTATTGTTTGTTTTTAGTTAAAGCTTAGCCAAAAGCAAAATGAGCATGCATCTACGTACTCTTTTTTTTTTCTTTCAAAATTCTACATTAGCAGCAAAACGTATGTCCTCGAAGACCAGACCTTATACATTTTCTTAAAAAATGGACTTTTGAATGTGACAGAAAAGTCAAACAAAGATTAATAACCTCTATCTTACAAACTGCAATGGCTCTGTAACGGTGCTACTCCACAATGCAAGGACAAGGGCCCTTTTTGGTTTTTGGTATTCTTGGTATTTACGTACAAAAGCCACCTGTTTGCTTGCAAAGAAGCAAAAACGGCAACTCTGATGCGTACTCCTTTATCTTTTAAAACTTTGTTTCCTTTCCTCTAAAAACAGCAACAAATTCTCAAGTATAAAGAAGCCTCTTTTCTCATCTTTATGCACCAATGGTGAAAGTGTTTAGTCTTTGGATTTTCTTTTTGTTTTAAAGCGTGAGAATTATTATTAGTATTCTTTTTCATTTTCATTTATGACAATAACAAAAAGTCTAAATGAAAATAAAGTTGAAAAAGACTGTAGCCACACTACATGAAGAACTAAAGACCTGTTTCGTAGTGCACAAGGGGCCATAACAACCTCCATATCTACAAATACAGGAGACGAGAGGAAAATAAGTGCGAAACAAGTAGAGTGAGAAATAGGAGTCAGACAGTGGTAAGTGCACAAAGGTAACACAAAATAAAATTAAAGATTTGTAACATTTCACCCCGGATCTTTGTTTCTTTTTGGTTAGTGTTGCACCAACCAAACCATAAAACTAAAATAATTTCTAGAGGACCCTGCCTTGTCAGAGAGGGGGCATTTGGGTGAATGTTTGTCAAGAAGCTGAGAATAAGACAGAAAAATAAAGTTTAGATAAGTTACCTGTCCATAATCTAGTCTATCGGAATGACTAAGACAACATCAAATGAAGCGTCTTAAAGTTGGACGATACAAAAGCTAAATGTACACAAAGATTTTTCAGTCTACCATACTGTTTAAATTCAATTCCAATGCAACAATCTACTTAACACCAAAAATGTTCATAACTATCATAAATACAGAAAGTGTTTTTTTTTAATATCAAAAATCTTTTTATCGCCCGTCAACATGTCTGCAATGCTCTCTTTGTCTGGGTGAAATAGGATTGCTAATTTACCCCCTTTAAGAGGATTCCAAATGTTAAAACCAGCAAATCAACTACCCTTTTTGAATGCCCAGAAACTATGTTTTAATTATAATTTCATTAATTTTAAAACTTTCTGTCATTAAATCAATTTCTGAAAAGAAAAAAAGAAAATAAATAAAAATAAAATAAAAATAAAAACAATGTTCTTCTCCTGGAACAAAAGGTGTAAAACATGGATTTCTGTAACAGAAAAACATCTGTGAGCTGTTGACCTGAGAATAAAATAGACATTACATTATTCTTTACTTTTGCAAGCCATTGGTATTTGAATGCTTAAATAGCAAGAAAACTGATAGACTATTCTCCCATACAGTACATACTGGCTTTTTGACTGTGCTATTAAGTAGAAATAATTATAAAACAAAGGGACAACTTGTTGACTTGTATTTTGTTGTAAGGGTTCTTGGGCCATTAATCAACTTTGAGGCAGTCCGTTGCCATACAGTACAGCGTTCCTCTATCATAACCCAAAACTTAACTGCAGTTTTCTTTTCTATTCTCACACGTTAGTATGAATGTATTTCAGTTGGAAAAAGAAAAGAAAAGAAAAAGAAAACCAGCATGTTGATATGGGAAAACAATCCACTAACATTTAAATTTTTGGTTACAAGCTTTGGAATTGCAGTTAGTCTTTACACATCTTTTTCTGAAATTGGTTTGTATACTTTTAAATGTATTTTAACATCGCTGCTTTTTGTATTTTTTACCATTTGTGTTTTTTTTTGTCTTTTGTGTTTTTTAAATATTGTCCATCACTGAAAGCTCTTTTACAATCTGATGGAGTCTGTTCCTACACTAGCAAGATTACTACTACAACTACTGCTGTCTTTGAGACAGCTAGGCTGTTGCGGCTCCTCTGCCGTCCTGCCCAGCCTGTCTGCTGACTTCTGACTGCTGTCAGAGTCAGACTCGTCGGTAAAGACGTCTGTTGGTATCGAGGTCTGAACTCCTGAGGTGCTCAATGAACTTGAGGTAACCGTTGAAGGTGAGGACACTGGAGGAAAAGAGGAGGAAGTGGAGGAGGGCGTGGCGTTGGGCTTTCCAGATAAAGCTCTGGAGAAAGGGGCCTGGGACCAGGGTTTGCCGGCAGCTGTGGTGTTGACCGGGGCGGTAGAGGATGAGCACAGGGACGAGGAGACGGCAGAGGATGGCATGGCGGCTGATGATGCTGGCGGGGGAGGGGGGCTGCTGATGGGATGAGTGGCAGACTGCGAGGTAGATGCGGTGTTAGGACTGGGGAAACAGGCTGAAGAGTGAGGTAATAAACTAGTAGCGTGCTCTTTGGCATTTCTGGCTGATCGCTTGATTGTTCTGTGTTTGTGCAAGGCCGACTCCAGGTGTTGACTGAGTGCTTTCTCCCCATCCAACGTGGTGTCGCAGGCCAGGCAGTCGTAGAGACTTCCAGCCCCGGCACCGCCGCCACTGGGGACACGCAACAACATCTCTTGCAGGTTTGCCACAGACTGACCGAAAAAGCAGATAGATTTAAGGTGGGTAATAGCCGCTTCTTCCTTGTTGAAAACTGCTTGACACTTGCGGCATGCCAGCTTATACTGCACTTTGGGGATGATGTACTGGTCTAGGTGGGGGTCCACAACTTTGCCACCCATCTCGTTCTGCTCAGAATGTAGTTTATTGTGGGAGGAGGAGGAGGTGGAGGAAGAGGTTTCACTATGGGGGTTGCCTTTATGCTCCTCTGATTTCACTGGATCTTTGGCAGATTCTTTGCGATCCCCCGAGGGTTGAGGGGGAACTGGAGTTTGACTCGCTTTGGGTTGCTGGATCTGCTGAAGCTGCCGCTGTTGCTGCTGCAGTGCTTCCTGCAAGCTCTGCTGATATTGCTGGTAATGCTGAAGCAGGGACCCTGGCGACAGGCCCATTAATGCTTGTGATAATGTTGGGTTGTAGGGAAAGAGGCTTTCCATGCCATACATGGGTTGCAGGTAGCCCCCCTGGAGAGCCCCGGGTATCTGAGCCATCTGCGGGGCATAATACGGAGAAAAGCCAGGCATGAAGTAGGGGAGGAACTGACTTGTGAGCAGAGCTGTGGGATCTGACGCCAATGCCGCCTGCAGGGCCTGAAGCTGAGCTGGGTCGACCACATACTCCATGCCAGGTGTTGGCATAGATGTAGCAGGCACGGCCGTGTCCGGTTTCTCCTTCTTGGCACTGGCAGCAGAAGTGGAAGGGGCTGGGGTGCTTCCTGTTGAAGATGGGGTATGGGACTTCTCTGCCTTCTCCTTGTGTTTCTCCTTCTCTCTTAACCTCTCAGCGCCACGCTCTTTGGGGGGATCGGGCCGGGAGCCCGTGTGGGCAGTTGAGGAAGTGGATATGGTGGTGACAGAGGTGGAGCTTGAATGGGACACAGATGAGCTGGTCTGAGACGGGCTGGATGAGACCAAGGACGATGAGGAGGGAGGTTTGTTGGGTAGTCCAGATGTGGGGAGACTGGGTGAGGGAACACTGGCACCAGGCATGTTCAGCAGGTTTGGAGGTTTGGGGGAAGTTAAAGCTATAAGACAGGAAAGAGTAAAATTAATTAAATATTACACGTGATTGTAATCTTATTTGTGCAACTTCAAGAAATTAATTATGATAAAATTAGGCGTTGGCTGAAAACTGAGGTCTATTACTGACCTTTACGCAGACTTAGAAAAGCTTAATCAGAACAATAATTAGGTCAAGCTCAGATAATGTCCACAAGGTCAAAGTGGCTTAAGTGTAGAGTGATCCATTAGTATTCACTCTACAGTGACATTTAATATTCTCCCAGTTCAGTTGTGGCAGTTAAAGTAGACTGCAAGCCAATAATAGCACACAACTTTTCTCTGTTTAGAGTTGCTAAATAATATTTCTTTGAGGCATAAGCAAGCACTTACCTCTATTGTTATACGGTTGTTAGATACAGTGTACATGTATGTAATACTTTCAATTACTATTCTATTATTTGTTCACTATATTTGCTCATTAAGTACAGTTGCTGTATTCATTAATATTACCATTAATAACAATGGGGAGTGTTGATATTATGAAAACATTACACTGGAGGCAGTTTTCATTCTCTAATTGATCAGTTGAATTCCCAAAGGACTGATAATGTATAACAGCTTGTCATTAGCAGTCATTAGCATATATCATTTGGGTTCATATAGTTGAGTTAAAAGCATAATTTTGCTTTATAAGTCCTGCCCTTCTGAAAAGTCAATTTGTAACATCCACCAAGACGTACCTGAATTAGATGAATTAAAGCTGGGAAGTGAGGGGCTACCCACCCCTGACAAGAGGACAGGGGGGATCCCTTGCAGATTTGGATAGGCTGACTGTAGATTCAAAGCCTGCATTGCAGGGTTATCGAACATGCCCTGCTGCATGGCTTGCTGCTGCGCCAGTCCCAGGACCTCATTGGCCTTCTTGATGCGGTCCATTTCTTGCTGCGCCATAAGTTGGCGAACGGTGGCTGGGTCAAAGTACTCTTTCTCCTTATCTAGCTGGCTCCCAATGGTATCCTTCACCTTAGAGATGTGTTGCTGGGAGAAGATGTGATCACGAACAGAGAGACGGGCACTGTACTTGACACCGCACAATGTGCACTCAGTCTTCGGCCCCTCGTATGATGTATGATTTATTCCAAAGTGCTTGGCCATGCTAAGCTTGGCCTTCTTCTCCTTGGCACGGGCATTCTGAAACCACACCTGAACCACCCTCTTTGGAAGTCCAATGTCATTACCAAGTACCTCACATTCTAGCATGGTGGGGGTCCTGTAGTCATTAAAGCAGGACTTAAGCAATTTCAGCTGGAGGTTAGTCATCTGAGTTCTGAAGCGCTTTTGTCCAGGACGGTCTCCACTGTCAATGCTCCTGGTGCCTGACGCACCAGGGCTTGGAGAACAGGGGTCAGCCAGGCTGGAGGTCTCACTGTAGTCAATTATATTTTCATTTTCATAGTCCTTGCAATAATAGCTTGTTGCAGGGCTCACCAACCCTGAGGACATCTGGTCATCATTTTCAAGGAGGGGCATTGTGCCCCCAGACTTAGACAGGAAATCGCCACTGTCGGCACGGCTGTGCTTTATATCAGCACTGTCATTGTCAGCATTGCCCTCGTCACCAGTGGTTGTGTCTGTGATGGCTGTGTTCACAGAGGAACAGTCGTCATTATCGAGTTTACTCGGATCAAAGCTGAGGTTCACAAGCCCAGAGGACATAGTTGGACTCTCAAAGTCCTCTATACCCTCAACTTTAATGGAAGATGGACTCAATAGGGCCCGGGGAGACAAATCCATGCTTTTGCTCACTGGTGACATGGAGGAGCTTTGTCCGTCATTATGAGTGGGGGCGAGTTGGGAGTAACTGGAGATATCCAAAGGATCCATTTTCAGTTGCAACCCTTCGTGGTCAGATAGCATTCCAGAGAGTGCTAGATTGTAGCCAGCTCGTTTGGCCTCGTGCCAATGACGGGAGCGAATGTGTGCCTCAAGGGCAGTTTTTGCTTTGAAAAGAGCCCGGCAAAATGGGCACCTACGGTGAGCTTGAGCTGGTCCTACTGCCCTGAACTGGCCTTTCCGCTCTCTGGCTCTTGTGTTTTGGAACCACACTTGCACTACCCTCTTTTTAAGTCCCACCTCATGAGCTATGTGGTCAAGCATTTTTCGAGTGGGATTGGAATCTAACAGGTACTTCTGATATAATATCTCCAGCTGCTCAGGTGTAATGGTAGTCCTGAGACGCTTATCTCTCTGTGGCTCCTCTCCACTGTTGGTGCTGTCATTCTCTCCTGGGCTCGTACCAGCCTTCTCCTCCAACTTCCTCTTCAGGGAGTTCATGGTAGAGGTAGGAGTGGATGGCGAAGTGGCAGAGCTGCTGGGAATCTGTGGCATGGCCCCAGAGAGGAGCTGGCTTGCCAAAAGCGGATTGCTGGGATCAAACAG
This sequence comes from Gymnoscopelus microlampas, assembly GCF_963454915.1. NCBI lineage: Eukaryota > Metazoa > Chordata > Actinopteri > Myctophiformes > Myctophidae > Gymnoscopelus > Gymnoscopelus microlampas. The sequence continues at coordinate 29,218,292 of NC_139962.1, forward strand.
CATGAAAGGCATGTCCATTGTGCGGTCCAGGAATTGAGGGTGAATGAACTGATTTTGCACAGAGAGGAAGTGTAATTGCTGGTGTTCCTGCCAGTGCTCAAAGGAGGGGAAGCCAACTTTGCACTGCTCACACTGGTATTGAATCATCTGCTGTGCCATCTGCTGTTGTGGGTTAGAGGTCAGGTGTGGATTGAGGCTCATGTGGGAGCTTTGAGAGGAGGCCTGGCTTGTCTGAGACGCAGAGGGACCACATTGTTGCTGCTGTTGAGAGAAGGAAGGAGATGAATGCTTTATGGACTTCGAGACCGTTTGACTCTTCTCCTCTCTTTGAGGTCTATGATGCTGAGTGTCAGATTGGGGCTGATGCATAATTTCCTGTTTAATAGAAGCTTGATTCTCTCTTGGATCAGCAGACATTTCTGGTAAATGTTTAGGTTTCTCGTCAAAAGAGTTTGAGGTGTTCGCTGGTGATGCCTCTTCCTTCTCAGAAGACGAGAGGTGTGAGAAGGCTGAAGTGGAGGGCGGGAGGGGGCAGAGGCTTGAGGAGGAAGGCATTGGAGTGTGACAGGAGGACCCAGAGGGGGTGTAGTATTCATGTGAAAGATCCATTGAATCTTCATTTTGGCTGTCATACTGCCCATCGTCATCTTCATCTTTGTAACAAAGCTTCTTTTGGTGTTTTATTAGGTCAAATATACGCTGGAAAACCAGACTACATTTCTTGCACTGGTAATTCAGATTTGTTGTCCGAATATAGCGGTCATTCGACAGTTCTCGCCTCTCACCTTCTTTTGACCCGTCGCCTTGGTTTTCGTAATTCTTTCTGGCCTTCTGCCGAGCATTCTGGAACCAAACAACAATAACTCGAGTGGGGAGGCTCAGAAGGTTGGAGAGCTGCTCAAACTCATCATCTTTAGGATATGCATTTGCATCGAAAAAGTCTTGAAGCACTCTTAGCTGGTAGTCAGTGAACCTGGTTCTGGATGATCTCTTACTTCCATAGCACTCGTGTACATGTTTCTGGGGCTCAGGGGAAGGGGGCTTTGAGTCAATTTTGGTATCTTCTAGAGTAGTTATTGGTGGGTTATTGAAATTGTATGGTGAGTCTTTGTTTCGCTGACGCTCTTTGAACAGGGTGTTTCTGAACCAGTGCTTGATGACTTTTTGAGGCAGGCCTGACTTGTCTGCCATTTCTTTGATCTGATCTTCATTGGGAGAGTTGTTGATATCAAAGTATTGTCTCAGGACCCTAAGCTGGTCATCAGTGATCCGCGTCCGTGGCCTCTTGTTCTGCTGCTGCTGTAGCATGGCTGGCGTGAGCTGCTGTTGATACAGCTGAGCCAGGTCTGAGGCTAGGCCTGACTCAACAGATTGCAGCTGCTGGGGGGTTAACTGAGAGGGCAGAGACTGGAGAGACATCGACTGCATCATGAGTGGAGAGAACAGAGGCAAATCCATTGGCATTGTTATCTGTGCCATGGAAACTTGGGGCTGTGGGGGCGGTACAGTTGGAGGAGTATGCGAGGGAGCAGAGACAGGAATGTTTGGTGTCGGAGCCCTCTGGGGTGGAGGTGGAGGTAGAGGTGGAGGAGGTGGGGGAGGTGGAGGCGGGGGAGGAGCAGGCGCAGCCTCTGGTGTCGGGGGCCTCAGTGGATAGAGTTTATCGTACTGCTCTCTGTATTCCTTAGCAAATCTCTCAAGGGATCGAAATGGAAAGAAGGCCTGGTGGATATGCTCCTGGTGGCTCTTTAGAATTAGTATGTTTGAAAACAACTTGCCACAGGCTTCACATTCCAGTTTCTCTAACCCCTCAATAGGATCCACCACTCTTGTTATTCCACCTGGACCACTTGATCCTGTGGGTCCAGCAGTCAAGGGTGTTTTTTTCTGAGCTTTCTGCTTGTTTTCATTGTATTGAATCACTAACTCAAAGCCAAAATTCTCCAGGAGGGCTTTGGTTGCATTTCCACGAGCATCTGAGGCAATCCTTGGTGGCGGCAAGCCAGCATCATGATTTGCGATTGAAGTCTGCTGTGCATCCTGCTTCTCTTTCGCCTTGTTGTCTGTCGAATCTTTAATGACATGTTCATCAGTTTTCTCAGCTGTGTCTTTATCTCTTTGCATTTCCCTTTCTTTCTCATTGTGGGAGGAAGGAAGTCTCTGCTTCCTTTCAGCCTGCTGGAGGATAGAAGCACTTTGTTGCAGTAAGGCCATCTGACTCTGGACCTGAGCCTGAGCCTGAGCCTGGGCATGTTGCTGCTGCTGCTGCTGTTGTTTCTGCTGCTGCTGCTGCTGATGTTGTTGTTGTTGCTGCTGCTGTTGTTGTTGTTGTTGCTGCTGCTGTTGCTGCTGCTGCTGTTGTTGCTGCTGCTGCTGTTGTTGATGCTGTTGCTGAAGGTGGTGATGCATCAGCTGCTGCTGCAGGCAGCTCTGCTGAGCCTGCTGGGCAGAGTTTTTTAGGTCCTCCAGCAGCGAAGAAGTGGACGAGCCTGCCAAGCTATTAAGGTTTATCTCTGGGTTTAGCTGAAATTCGGCACCAGGGATGTAGAAGGGGAAGAGCAACTGCTGTTGCTGCAGAGGGAGAAGAGCATCAGTTGTCATGGGGAAGTGCTGTAGAAGTGCTGGATTGAAGAGCTGTGATTGGATGAGGGCAGCCTGCTGTTGTAGCTCTTGCTGAAGCTGGGCTTGAGCTTGGGCTTGGGCCTGAGCCAGCTGCTGTTGCTGCTGTTGCTGCTGTTGCTGCTGGAGCTGCTGCTGCTGTCCCCTAGCGGACAACATATCAGCAAACTTCTTCTTTTTTGACTCGTGGTTCTCAGAGGGTGAGGGGTGGCAGCTCACTGAAGAGTTACCCAGGTTTTCAATGCTGTGAGATTGGCTCATGTGGTTGCTCCCATGAATGCTCTGTGTATGCTGAGACCCAGATGAGCTATGGTTGCTAGCACTAGAAGTTGAGTTAGTTGCTGGGCTTGGGCTGGATGTTGTCGTGCTAATACAGGATGCTCCGCCAGCCAGTCCAGAAGCACCCCCAGAGCTGGTGCTCCCTCCTGCTGCCTCAAGTTTGGCTGCCCGTGCTTTGGTCTGGTGTAGAACAGAGCGCATGTGTATTTCCAAGGTAGAACTCTGGCTATAAGCCACATTGCAAGTGCTGCACTTGAATGGCTTGTTGTCAGGGCTGCTGGTAGGCTCAGGCTGACCAGTGGTGGATTCCTGCAGGGCCCTCTTAACCTTGTGCAGGTGGGAAACAGAGTTATAGTGAACAAGAAGAATATTCTTCTGTGTGAAGGATTCTTTACACACAGTGCATTTGAATGGACGAGATGGATCCAAGAACTTCTCCATAGTGAAGTTCGGGCCCTTTCTAAATGGCAGAGCACGTTTGGGTTCAGATCCAGAATCTTCCAGCAGTGAGCCGGAGTCACTACCTGTCGGGCTTTGTTTTTCCTCTGGGTCACTTTCCTCTCCTTCCTTGTCATCCTCTACCAGGCCTGCATGCTCATCACCAAGTGATGGGTCACCCATGACCATGAGGTCTCCGTTCATCAACAAGCCCCCGTAAAGCTGCTGGATATCGGCTTCACTCAGCTCCAAGTGGCTAGTCTCCAGATGTTTCTTCAAGGCCTGTAGCGTTCTAAAGCTGCGTTGGCAGAGGCAGCACATGGTTGCTGCTCTGATCACATGGTACTGGGAATGGAGCTGCAGCTTCTCCACAGTCTTGAAGGCCAGACTGCACTGGTTGCAACGGTACTTGTAGACATGGCGATCCGAGACAGGCAACTGGGGCCTTTTGTTGTGAACCTCATTGAAGTGCATTTGGAGGGAGTTGGATGACTTGAAGACTTGGTTACAGCCTTTCTTCCAACACAGGAACCCTGTGGCGTCCTCCCTCCCTGACGGCTGATCCTCCAGAGGTGACTTACGAGCGTCACATATTTCGGTAGGAAGTGAAACCCCCTTCTCTGGCTCAGCATCAGATACATCTGTCAACAAATAAACCAGAAGGAAATAATATTTAAAAATACATCTACATTTGCAAAGGCGTTTGACAGAGCATATATTTCAGTTCACCTGATTCAATCTTGTGCTTTTCTGTTTTATGTAATAATTAAAATACTGATAGTTTTTTGTTCAGTACTGCCTGTCAGAAAGTAATATAAATAATTGAATAATGTATTTACGAACACAATACAAGGAATAATGTGATAATTAATTATTCTGATAACTGCAAGGAACTAACCAGTGTGTTTCTTTGTATCCTCTGAGTTGGAGTTGGCTGTGGCCTGAGGGGTGCTTTGGGCTTCTCTGTCTGGGCCAGGTACAGGTATAAACATACTGGCTGGCAGCACTTCAGTTGCTGTCACCTGGAAAACAACAGAGGGGAAGACTTATGTTAATAATTGTCTCAATTCAAAATACATAATCTTAAAAATGTTTACAAAATACACGTACAATAATTTCAGTCTCACAAAAGTCCTACAGAATTCCAAAGAATTGAATTTCAGCCAATTTCACACCACATACAATGTTAAATACTTTTGACTATAAGTGTATTTTAATCATGTGGATCCAACACTGTACACAAGCACGCATGCAGCACACAGGCACGCATACACACACTTAAATATATATAATCATATTACATTTTACTTTATTTGCAATCTCTGGAATTTGCACTTTGATCACTGCTGGTGTTTTGTCATGCGGCTGGTTCTGCTGCAGCCAATTAGTGAGATGGGCTGAAAGGTCTACCTTGGCCAACTGAAAAGCTTATTAGACAGCCTAATTAAATAATTCTTCCTTGAAGAAGGCCATCCCTTTCCAATGGAGACTGATGCATTGCTGGTAATCTAACTACTATCCATCTTGTGAAAATAGTCTTTGCTTATTTTAAGTTGGATCCAAAAACACAGGGTGCTGTTTTTTATCAATTAAATAAACAATGTTCCAAGTTAAGCAGAGATGCAAAATGAGATGAGAAAGTTTTCAAAACACAAAAGCAACAAGAAAAAATACATAATTAATTTGTTTCTACAACTTTAATGGGAACATTTCGAGGAGCAATTAATATTGATTTAAAATGGCCAAGAAGTGCTCAGGTTCTCTCTGCTCTCAAAAGGTTGAAGTCAATCATGTGTGAATGACAGCAGTCTCCCTTTATCCTTGCAACCCCCTCACCATGTTTCTTTATGGTTCTCTCTCGGATAGCCTCTTTTTAGCTCGAAAAAAGATGACAACTCATCAAATGCACTCATTAACTGACTCCTATTTAACAATAATGATTGGCTGAGATTGGAAGAGGCTGAGAGAGGGGGTCCTGTCTGCTTCACCTTCTTTCAATTAACTCCCCAAACAGAATAAATCAGCCTCACTCCCCATGATGCATTTCAATTCCCCACACACACACGCGCGCACACAACACACACACACACACACACACACACACACACACACACACACACACACACACACACACACACACACACACACACACACACACACACACACACACACACACACACACACACACACACACACACACACACACACACACACACACACACACACACACGCTGTCACCTTTCTGTTTCTATCCTGTACATCTATGAGAAGATGCTCCTCCTGGGTCACCTTAACCATATGAACCCTAGGGTAGATCAGCTATTTTCACCGTGCAACACTGTTGTGTGACAAAGTGCGAAGGTAACCTCAGGGGTTACGTGGTTAAACACCTATCACACTTATGGCGGCAATTTGTTCACATAAATGGAGCTAAAAAATAAACTACACTATGTCAGCTAATTGCCTACAGAACATTTCTGCATGGAGTTCAATGCCGTAGAGCAGTGGTTCTCAAACTTTTTCATGTCAAGGACCCCCAAATTGACACTTATTAGCCCACGGACCCCCAGTGGAATTATGCCAGGGATACCTATAAGAGAACATTTTTACGGCTCTAGCAGTGATTCTCAACCATTTTAATTGGACCCCCAGTTTGACATGCATTAGGCTACGGACCCCCATTTAATGGCATTTCTATATCTGGGACCCCAATTATATTGTAAAATAAATGTTAATTTAACTTGGTTAAATTTGGTTACAGACCCATAAGGGTACATTTAGTTCCTAACTATCCATCATTTAGCTGGGGACCCCCTGGAACTCCCTCAAGGACCCCTGGGGGTCCCCGGACCCCACTTTGAGAACCAATGTTGTAGAGCAGTGTAATGCTGAACACATACAATGCCATATAGCCTGTTATGTCATCTCCAAATAGGGCCCAGATCTACAGGGCAACAATGGCTCTGTAGGGCTCGAAGGTTAAGTGGAACAGTAAACGCTTTCCATTTCATCACTACGATTAGTGCAATCAGAAATGCACCAGAAAATAGCCAGCAGTTTTCCTTCTTCCAGTTTCTTTTTTTCTTTCCCTTCTCTCGCCATGTATTCCAAATGAAAAGTGGAAAATTAATGCGACCGGCATGGAGAGCCACAAAAACAAAACATGGTGGTGATTTACATTACAAAGTGGACTGTTTCTCGACAACCATTTCATTAGGCGATGAGAGGCAGGAGCAGAGAGTATCCCAAGGTCACTTTTAATTTGGACAGCCTAATTGGCAAACATAGTTCAAAATGGCTATCATCCAGCCAGACTCGGAATTAATGAAGCACAATTATTTTCATTACCCCTATCTTAGACAGACAGAAAATTAGACATATAGTGGGAGAGAGAGAGAGAGAGAGAGAGAGAGAGAGAGAGAGAGAGAGAGAGAGAGAGAGAGAGAGAGAGAGATGAGGTGCAGGAGAGAGAGGGAGAGCAAAGGGTGGGTAAATGAAGGGTGAGACTGAGTGCATCTTTATGCATGGATGGCATGAAATAAAAGTCACCTATTTCAGAATTCATTTGGCTCCTTTGCTAGACATATGAATGGGATAAAGTACATTTCCATCTACATTCACCAGTTATAAAAAAAAAAAGGTGCAGTCTTTAATGGGCATTATATTGCCTCTCCTGTTCTACCGTGTGCCTCTTGCAGTGGCTCAGTACATTACTATCTCTATAAAAAATTAAATAAATAAATTGAGCCTCCTTCCATACTAATGCGGTTGCCATTTGCTTTCCTGTTTGGAAGGTAAGATGTCTAGTAGCAGACAGAACGTTGGGAACCTTTTATTGAGTGATTGCCCAGCCAGCTATTGAGCTCTGCGGGCTAGACAGAACAAACATCAACATTTGTTCAGTCATTTACAAGACAACAGGGCAAATACAATTTTATTTCCCCTCGATGAGGATTAAAAGAAAGTAAGCGGTGTGTCCTGTCTGGGCAGAGAGGGCAGCCATCGTCTTGTACTGCATCACTGTTGGTATAAATCTATCTTTTGGAATGATAGTTAAACATCATGGGAGTCAGACTATGCACATTACTGTGCGCAACAAAGCTCATGGGTGTTAATCTAATGATGCATTTGTACATTCTCAGAGTTAACTGTAAGTCATTAATTGATATAATTTTGCTGTGTATAAGGAGAGTTGAGAGCTTTTAGACAGTGATTTTTGCTTTGGGCGGTCACGCTTCTTAACCTTTCTGTAACAATCAATGAATACATTTTTCACATGAGATTCGGATGGCTACATTAATAGGAAATAACATATTTTTCTCTTGCCTGAAGTTGCATTTCATTGAAAGGGAAAAGACTGTTTATTTATTTTTTATTCAGCTGTAGTACAATTATTTCAACATTTTCATAATGGTAGTATTTTGAATAGCACGTAAGTGATCAGAGTCAAGATAAGAATTTAAATGAACCAATAGACTGACTGGGAGGTAAAATATAATACAAAATTATCTGTCCCCTTCTCCAGACTAACTATGATTATGAACGCGCTGGGGAAAGGGCTCACCATTAGGGGCAATGCAGGAGAGGAGAATAATCTGGCAAACAGCATCTAGCAGGCTCCGCTGTATCTGACATCCAGTAAGTCAATGCGATGGCCTGCAGCCATTTCACAATTAACAGCAGCCTTTGTGTTTTGATAAAGGCTCAAATGTCATCAATTTAGCGGATGGGAGACAGGAGAGACATCCTTCATTAGAGCCAGGGAGCCAGTTCAGGGAAAGAGGTGGAGGGGGGGGGGGGGGGGGGGGGTTGCTAAGAGTGAGTGAGTCACTGAGTATAGGATACAGCACGCATGACTGAGGTCTTATGGCCGAAAATAGCTGATCTGCAAGCTCACAATGTGTTAGGATGTTACGCGTTGTCGTACGACAAAGGATCAGGCGATAAATCAGGCATATTATGGCAAACTACGGTGAACTCTGACAGGCTGAAATGTAATACAGACGTAGACAATAGCAGCATAAGACAGTACAACAACTTCCCTGTCTCTGAAATGTGGAACAATGCCCGGAGTGATAGAATGGGGTATATGGGTAATAATGAGAACTGTACAGTGTGACAAAATTGGAAACTTAAAGGTAGGGTAAGTGATATTTTTTTATTTTATTTATTTTAGTTTTATACTACATCAGTTTGTAACCAAACGGGCCCGTAATTTGTACTCACTCACAAGTTAAATTAACACTGTTGATGTGCACGCACGCACGCGCGCATGCACACACACACACACACACACACACACACACACACACACACACACACACACACACACACACACACACACACACACACACACACACACACACACACACACACACACTCTCATGCATAACTCACCGTGGCAATAAGCTTTTCCACACAGTCGGGCGCCACACTGTGGAGGTGTGTGAGGTGAAACTGCAGGTGGATCTTGTTGTTGAGCATGTCCTGGCAGAGCGGGCAGCGGAACATAGGCTGGACAGAGTGCTGCGTCATCACGTGCATTCTGAGCCGGTTCAGGTCCGTGTTGGTGAATTTGCAGTAGGGGCACTGGTACATCTGGGGCAAGGCGAGAAAGGGGCAGAACATGTTTTTTCTTCACTCCACTAGGAACTTTTCATTATCTCCCATAAGCGAGACATCTCGCTCATACTAATCAAATAACCGGGGTTACATTCGTAAACCTTTAGTTTCTATCCTGTCTTCCCTTGCTCGTCTTTCTATCTCTATTCTTCTTCCCCTTTTCCGGAAAACAACAAAACGATGGAGCTTGCACAAAAAAAAATATTTCACCTACTTGTCTACACCTGTAAACCTATGATGTGACAATAAAGCTGATTCTGATTCTGATTCTGGGGTGGAAATGAGAGAGAAATGACATCCAGAGAGATTAGTCGGATGAGGAGATGAGCATGGTGGGCCCTCGCTCAGTGGGAGGACTGGTGCTGTAGATCAGGGGGGAGAGATGGACCCCCCTCCTCCCCTTCAGCAGCCAGGTCCCTCTGATCACAGACCAGTGGGTAATACTGTGCACCACTGAGTCTTGGCACACACTTCAAAGTGCTCTCATCTGTCAAATGCTATATTGATTTTCCACCTTTTGCACAATTTGCAGTGCAACTGCAGCAGACAGGCAAAACTAATTTTAAGGAGATTTTGAAAAAAAAAGATAGAAAAAAGAATACATGCATAATGTAATAAAGGTCTGCTTCATTTTCAGATGTCTAAAAATGCTAAGAAGCACGTCTTCCCATTCCTGTTCTTATCAGATGTGCAAGTGTAAGGCTTGTAATGAGGGCAGAGTAATTGAGGATGCGATAACCTTCTTTGATAAGCCAAAAAGGGGGGTGGGGGGGAGAAAAATCCCAAATTCAAAGAGCTGGAGAAGCAGATTTATGGACAATTTAAGGTGCTAATTTCTTCAGAATTCAGTAGAATTTTTCGTGGTCCTCTCACCTGCTCCGCAGCACCTTTGTCAGCCGTCCGAGGACGCTTGGAGGAGAGGGGGCTCTCTGAGGTCTCTGACCGCGAAGAGGGCCTTTTAGAGGGGACCGGGGAATTTGTTTGGTCCCTTTCCAAATGGCTGGACACTGCTAAACAACACATATGCACACACACACACACACACACACACACACACACACACACACACACACACACACACACACACACACACACACACACACACACAGGGAAAAAAACAGAAAAGCAGACATGTCAAGACAAGGTGAGGACTTATCACCCTTGGAAGAGGTCAATCAATAACACTGTGGATGAAGGGCTTTGAAACGTCTCTCTTAAAATGTGATATAACTGTATTTAACAGGAAACTGTTGATCAGCTAACTCCTGACACTCCCTCTGAATCACCACAGTCTTTTTACTTGCCATCGCTGAGGGACTTACAGCCAACGCGCTTTGACACGCCGTCTCTCCCAATGTTGGATCGTATGGACATCAGACAACGCCACAGACAGCTAATCAAAACATTAGTTTGCCAGGTTGGGCAGGTTTACGTTTCACTCTGCCGTGGGTTCCATATCTGAGGGCTTCACCAGACTTGAAAAGAGGCACAGGTCCCCTTTCTATCTCATCAGACAGCACTATGGTGAAGCCATATATGGTCATCTAAAAATGCAATTTGAATAACACTTTTTTCCCCCTCTATAATGATTTGTCCTTGTGTTCTCCGCTGCTCTAAACATTGGTATGAAACACTTGCATACACTATGTGGTGCTCATGTGTCTTGAGTAACAGCTCATTTACGTCTTCGGTGCTCATGCAAACGGCAACAAAAGGTGCCTATATATAGTAACAATATTATTATAATAAAGTGACCCTGACAGCGATAAGACAAGCCAACAAGAAAATCTAAACAGTACACTCTCTTCAAAAGGTTTACAGTAAACACTGTCTTTATTTTCAACCAGCTTGTTACTGTACATGATTCTAGCAATCAGTCAGCGTAAGCAAATTGAAAACCAGCTGAGGAAGAATCTAAGATTAATTTTATTTATTCCAAGGCGCTCATGACCAGTGGATGACCAAAAGAACATTTCAGATTAACCCGTTACCAAAGATATAGGTTCCTATGCTGAGGATGTGGTAATATCCTGAAATCCTAGTGGAAATGGTGACCTATAGCCTGACCATTCTTGGAATATCCCCCTACTATTTGTGCTTACACAGCAAGTGAGCACAGCAAGTGCAGACACAGCAAATGAACTCTTACACCGGTATGAAACGCTTGCATACAGTATGTGTCTTGAGTAACAGCTCATGTAAGCAACAACAAAAGGTACCTCTATATAGTAACAGAATATTATCATAATATTAATATTATAGCATGAATATCCCCTTGGTCTTTGTGCCTACGCAGCAAGTCAGTACCAGTGCATTGCTCTACTTAATTAGAACTTGTGTAACCAGCCACCCTCCTCCATTGTATTGTATTAGAACTAACAGACACCAACCTCCTCCTGCCATCAAAACCAAACTGTGTATACTTCAGTGGTTCTGAACCTTCTTTGAGCTCTGAACCACTAGCATATTTCAAAGTATCTTCAAGGACACGGACCAACCAAAGCCACCTCCCAACAACAATCTATATTTAGTATATAACAAGATAGACCCCCCCCCCCCCCCACACACACACACACACACACACACACGCACACGCACACGCACACACACACACACACACACACACACACACACACACACACACACACACACACACACACACACAGTACACAACTGTACCTATTAGTTCAAGATTTTTATTAAATTTTATGGACTTGAAATAGTATTTAACCACACTTTTGATAGATTTTAAAACATTTTCACATGGACCACCTGCAATTATACCATGGACCACTAGTGGTCCGTAGACCACTGGTTGAGAAACAGTGGTTTAAGACACAATAATATATAAGATGGCATATAGCCACATCCTAGGCTTTCAGTTAGTGTAGCTCTGATAAAACAAAGCACATTTTTCAAAATAGCTAGAGGGCATTACACTGCTGCTTAGCCAAATATACCCACGGTGTACGAAGCAGTCATGCTTTAGTGCTCAGAGTCGTGTGTTGAGATATAAAAAGGGGCTAATTGTCAGGTAGCTGCTCATCTTTGACGAAACTTCCTTTCTCTACAGTCCGTGCAGGCGTCAAGTACTCGCCAGCAAGACGTATCACACAGCTAATCCTTTTAATACAACCTACACCAGTATGAACAAAACCGTGGGTTTTTCCTCTCCTTCCCCACTAAGCAAGGCCTCACAAGATCAGCTTTTGCTCAACTAACCAGAGAACTGCTCTCCTTTATAAAAAGCCAAGGAGAAAGGGAGGATGAGAGAGATAGAGAGATAGAGAGAGAGAGAGAGAGAGAGAGAGAGAGAGAGAGAGAGAGAGAAAGAGAGATAGATAGATAGACAGAGAGAGAGAGGGAGAGAGAGAGAGCGGGAGGGAGGGAGGGAGGGAGTGGTAGCGCGAAATGAAACAGAGGCAGCATCACAGCTGAGCAGAAATAACCAGCTAAGCTGTAGCTCGTAAAGGAGCCAGCATGGTGGAACTGGAAGTAACTCAGCGCCTCACCGCCGGTGGAAAGAATTCACTGTGAAACTTAAGGAGGTGTCTTGCCGACCTCTAACGAGCCCATAAAGAGTTAAATTTGGCCTGATTTGTACAGTGCTGGAAGGGCAAATTGAGAACAGGGGGCATCGGTAGGGGAGGGGCGGTGCGGCGGGGGTCAGGTTAAACAGGGCTGACCACGCTCCTGCTCCAGACATTAAAATGTCAGGTCCAATCAGGACGGCGGCAGCTGAGCTGATTACCCAGTGGGGGACCTTGGCTTTGGACAGAGCTGGATCTCCCAGAGACACTGGGATCAGCCAGGGAGGACCTATTAGAGTCCAGTCACAGTCAATCCTATTAAACACATCCACCAATAAACAAAGGAAATGTTAAACAAAAGGAACCTCCCATTCGCCTGACATTAACCTCTCAGTCATGACACTGTCCTTGCAACTTCCTCCTCCTCTGACTGAAACTGCAACTCCTGCTCCTCAACTCCACTTCGCTCCACTCCTGTTTTTACTTACTCCTATACTGCCCTCTCAGAGAAAATGGGAGTGTCATCAATAGCAAACATGAGGGTTGATAATTGTTTTATTAGGATTTGACTTGATCTTTCCCATGCCAATATGTGCAATGTACTGCGCTTCCAGTCCAGGGTCTTAATTTATCTATAAATAATATAGAAATGGACCTTTGTGGGTTAATTGAACTCTGACAGTGTAAAGAGGTAACCTAGAACAACCTGGAACAACAATACGTTATTATACCTCTCAATCCAGGGACCCCTTTTGGTGTACAGTAGTTGTTGCTGTATACAGTATATAGCAATTTATTTGAATAAAGTTTTTTAGAAAACTTAGGTCAGGATTTAGAAGGCGTTTTTAGAATCGGTCTCAGGTCTAAATGGGTTAAGAAGGCGTGGTGTAATGCATAGTAAACATGGAGTAAGTAAACACAAGCATCATCTCAGCCTAATGATGAGTGAGATAAAAATGGGTAATTAGAGTGCATGCAAGTCTCTAAATTAACACTCGATTAACACGAGAGAGCTGGAATGAGCAGTTGTTTTACTTGAAGGGGCTGTAGAGCTAAAGTGCAGGAGGGCCAGGTGTGTGTGTGTCTGTCTGTATGTGTGTATTTATGAGAGCGGGAGAGGGAAAGTGAGAGAGAGACAGACTGCCGGTGAGGCTTACTCAGAGCGCATGTCTTTCCTTGTCATGGCCAGTTAGGAGTCCATAAATCTGATCAATCGCTCCCTCTCAAGAATCCCAAAACCCACTTCTGTCACCAACCCCGTGACTAACACCCAGCTACTGTATCCTGTTTTTCCTTGTCAAGTGTGATGAGAAAAAAAAAGAAAGCAACACACCGTAAGCCTGGAGAACATACCAGAACCAATACAGAGAGCAATAAAAATGGCGATTTTTCTTTTTTCTTCGTGCCCCATTCTGCGCAGTCTAACATGGCGCGACCGGGCTGCTATCAGAACATGGGTGTGCACTTGAGCCTACCAAATCTATTAGCAGGGCCCATGACCAGAACATTGGGTCCTGGCGGAGGGGGCTATGCATCTCCTGGGACCACTACAGTAATACATGAGCACTGGCCTCCACACAAGGACAACTTTGCCATCACAAGAGCACAGACATCAACAATGACTGGTCCAGTCCAGAGGTGAACTCTGGGTTTTCTCGCTTAAGTTACACTCGTGGCTTTGCCCCAGGGAGGTTATATAAAAGATCATATGCTATAAATGAACATCAGTTTCTGTGTTTTTCCAATTTTTCTCTCATGAAATTCTACAGTCGCTGCCAGGAAAGTCCATTACACACTTAGGACCGTGTTAGACCCATTAGTGACGTTAGTCCCATCCACATCCCATAGACAGAATACCATGGGTCCCTCAGTGACATTAGTGTCTGTCAGTAGCCTGTCTGTGACACTGACCTCTCCTGCGTTGCCTTCCCAACAACGCCAAACCTCTCCTGACAGATACACAGACCAGGCTTTCATCTGAAAGCACAAAAGGCAAAGTAGCAGAGGGTAAAAAATGTACGAGTCAATTAGGTGATTATTAATTCATAGCCCTTTTCCGTAAACCAGGGGCTTTTGTGCTGTCGAGTCCCGTAAGTGAATTGGACTTTGGCACCTTGTCTCACCTCCCGTAGCTGGGCTGCATTACTCAGACAGGAAAGGGGCTGTCAGCACACTGCCCAGGTCTCTGGAGCAATCACAGCCTTGTTGTGCTTTCAAGAGGAAAAAAGATGGCAGCTGGAGTGAGTGACCGACACGAGACACAACACTGAATTAAAACAACAGGTCCTCTGCCATTGAAAACTTCCACGACCAGTATTGTGTCATCTACTTTGACCGTGTGAAGAGGTATCCATATTGTGGACGATGGGGCTAATTGGGCACACTAAGGTAAGAATGGTTTGAGTGACAATACAACTGCAACAAATAATAATCAACAACTGTGCCCCCTTTAGTTGTTGTTGCATTATGGGCCAAGTACTTTCATGGAAATTATCCTCTGCATTTAACCCATCCCAACCTATTATGAGGAGTGGGAAACTATTGAACAGCACACTGGGAGCAGTAGGGGTTCAGTGCCTTGATCAAGGACACTTCTGGGATCCAACCGGGAACCTATACCGGTTCCCAAATGGCCGCTCCACCTCCTGAGCGACTGCCACTGGAGAAGAAGGTGTGCATGGCAATAGAATCCCATATCCACTGGCAGATGATGGCCAACTGTTGGTGAGGGACTATCCCCTGACAGGCCCAGGAGAGAGAACTATGAGGTCATTGCCATCTCTTAAATCCCAGTCCCTCATTCCGAGTGACCACGTTCCGCATTGGCAGCCTCAAACCTCCGGTCGTAAATACAATAAACCACAGTAGGCTATAGGCTCCATCCATGGCAGGCAGGCTGCATGGTCTTTCTGCCACAACCCTAAACTAGAAAAGCCACTTCCTTCCCATTCCTACAACAGGATTTTGCAGTGTAGGCTCAAATTACACTATACACTGTTGTAGAATTGGAATGTCTCTAGCCCAGTCCAGAATGTCTCCTTCCTTTCTACCTTCAATAAACTGTGTACACATGACAGAGGGCTGCTAACATCTTCCTGATGTTCCACATGACATTTGGGTGTGCACGCACGCACGAAAGCATGCACGCACAAATGCACACGCGAACGCACGCACACGCACACACACACACACACACACACACACACACACACACACACACACACACACACACACACACACACACACACACACTCAGCAATTTCATCATTAGTATAGAAAAGAAATTTCAACTCCTCGTCAAGTCATTCACCTTTAATACATATGCTGGCAATAACCTAATATTATCTTTTCTTCTTCCCATTTGTGTCCACGCTTTTTAATCTACAGCCTTGAGCGACAAAGGGCTGTGTTCCATTTCACCACCTATTCCTCAGGTAATTACTTTGCATCAATTAATTTCAAATATAGAAAATTACAACCAAGGCCTCATACCAAGCACTTCATATTAAAGCTCAATATTGAATAATTCCTCCCTATCCTTGGTGTGAAGGTCTGCCTATATTAAATTAAATTAAACAATAGTTACATGAAAATGCATTGTGTCAAAAAGACAGAGAGACAGGGAGAGAGAGAGAGAGATGGAGAGACACAGAGAGAGAGAGAGAGTGTGTGTGTAGGAGGGAGAGCGAATATTGCATAGGCCTAAAGGCATGGGTGCAGTAAAGGCAAATTTAAAATGAAGAAATTAAAAGGAGATATTAATTAGTGGCAGGGTTATTAATCTTCAGGCGATGGAACAGAAGGCTGACGTGGTGTTCACCTTTAAAGGACACTCCCAGATGCAGCCATAACCCAGGCCCATTAGACTACTGGTGGTAAAACTCATAAATACATGGGCTTTCAGGGAGTTGGCTCGCAAACAAGAACAATTTATGATCTATTATCTTCAAAGACAAAAAGAATTATAATTTGAGGGATGACAAGTGCTCAAAGGACATGATATGAATATGTAAACATTTTTACTACTCTCCCCTGACTTCATGTGATACCGCTTAACAGCCATAACAAATCACCATTACACTGTATGTAATGTTTACTGGTTGCCAGTGGAGTATAACTAGCATTTCATGAAAAGTCTTTTTTTTAAAGAAATAAACTATAGCAGAGATTGTCATCTTCAGATACTTATGATATGTTTATTGCACTTTACTATTAAGTCTAGGTGTTATTTTTTTCATCTTCAACCACATATTGTTGTTAGAATTCAGTCTAGACATCTAGACTGTGCTGTAATTACTAGACATAAACCTATCTTTAGGATTACTGTAGTTTCTGCATCAAATAGTTGGCTTGTCCATTCCAGTGTGAGCCATCTGATTATCAGCACAACACTGACCACGGAGTCTAGCAGGGTATGTGAGCACGGTAAGCAATGTCTCTCTGCTGCATCTAGGGGGTGCTAAACTTCATGTTCATCAAACAGGCTCTAACATCAACAGACTACAGTATCTGACAACAAACACAAAGGCACACATCTTCTGTCTGCAACAGAAATTCCAACGGACACGCACGCACACGCGCGCGCACACACACACACACACACACACACACACACACACACACACACACACACACACACACACACACACACACACACACACACACACACACACACACACACACACACACACACACACACACACACACACACACACACACACACACACACAGATATGGACACGCATCAAACATCCAGCTACTTCACAGTCATTTAATCAATGAGTCTTCTACACATATGGTATTGAAAGGAATCAATTATTGGGTGCTTTGCTAGTGGCAGAAGGTGAATGACCCATGTAGCAATATCATTTTCCCAGCCTTCTCTCAGTCCAACTTCCATAATGTGAAAGGCAGGACAAGGGGCATGGAATAGGAATTATATACATGAAGCTCATTTGCAGAGAAATGCTCACCCTACCCTCTCACACACAAATACATTCATTTACAGCACCTCAATACCAACTCTTCTCATACATTTATGTTAAACATATCAAATCACATTGCAGCCTTGCCACTCTGTCCTTAAGTGTATTAACAATTCCTCTCCCTCTCCTCTCTTTGCTCCACCCTCTCCTCAACATCTCAGAGAATGTACAAATGTTACCAAATGGATATACGGGTCCACTTGGTTAAATGTATACACTATGTGAGTTAAATTGACACTGAAGATTTTACTGTGTACACTCACCAGCCCCCCATCTTTGCCCTCATTGCATCCCTATGCATTCAGTTGTTGCATTAATACACCACCTGCCTTAATAAAAGTATGGATCCTCTCTCTCAGCAGAACCCTGTCCATTTCACTAATGCTGTCTCAGTTAGGTGAACAAAGCTCCCACGGCTGGCCATGTATAAATATTTTATTCCTAACTTTATAAATGGCCCCTTGGATTACTGCAGTGCCAACGCAAACTTTATTGTTCAAACATGTAAGGATTTTTGTATTCTGCCTAAAATTGCAGCTTTACATCTTTCTCTTCCGCCCTTCTCTCTCTGATGATATATAATTATGAAACAGCTGCTATGCATATTATCTGTAGTCTGTGTGCATAGCTATTGTGCATGTTTGCATGCAAGTATTTGTGCACATGTCTGCTCTTTGAGGAAAATGAAAAGCAACAGAATAATGAAGCCATCTTTCAAGATGTGACATGTGGAATACATGTGCATTTTACATAGGCAATCTGATGTATTTCTAAATGATTTTAATGAATACAGAGGAGCTCTGGCACCAGAAAGAAGAAAAATAAGATTGACAGTGGCTTTAAAAAGGAAAAGGAAGGGGGGAAAAGCCTTTCTTCTGTGTTCGCTAATTCCGCCTGTATGACAGTGACTGTCATTTGTAAAGGAACAATGTTGCGGCGCTCTGTTCCAATACTGGCATGACAAGGATGAGAGGGAACACTTCAACACTTCTAATGACGGACCATAGAAGCAGCTCAACATCAGACAGCGCAAGGCTGAGCACCTTTCAGACACTTATTTAAATAGCAGGTTAGCTCTGACGCCTGTACACCAGGAGTGTAGCATACACACACATCAGTGTGTCTATCATGCAGACATATTCAGACAATCATCAACCAAAACAAAAGATCCTCTGTTTACCAAATGCATACTGGGATTTTCCTACTGCCCCCCCCCCCCCCCCTGCCTTCTACACAGGAGATACAGTAAGGTGCACTTCCTTTCAATGGCCACTGTGTCCATCAATCACAACAATGTTAAAAGTATAAAAACGGGTTCCTTCCATTAAGCAGAGTCAGTCTGCTGTACCTTTAGCTGACAGCACAATCTTGCCCCCTCCTCTGCACCCCTACCCCAGCCTCCAACCCACCCACCTTTTCACTGACATCAAACAGAACTCCAGACCTGGTTCCCTAATGCACACGCTATTTTTAACTAAGCGTTTCTAATAAGCTGCTGGGAAGCTGTACATTTTTCATATGCAAGCACATCTCTCCTTTGTGAAAACACAGAAACACACTTATTTGGTGATTAGCGACTGACAGAGGGTAGGGAAGGAACTGAATATGCTTGTATCAAATCGCATGCCTTTCAAAAAAGAGGACTCCTAATGCGAGCCGTCTTCTTCCTGAGCACCACAGGTATGAGTGAATTATTAATCGGCCAGCTCATTTTAATGCTTTTTAAAGTGCTTTATTTTGATGTGCTAAAATATACTTTTAGCCATATTCAGGCAGGCATGCATATCATTATTTCTTCCCATCAAAGAGGAGTGTCGCCCTTTCAAGGAGCACAAACAACTCAGCCTCATTTAAAATAGAACTTCTAATATCAAAGACATTTTACAAAGGCTGGGCTTCAAACAGTGTGATGAACTTTTTTTCTTTTTCTTTTTTGCTGTACTTTGAAAAAAAAGAAAATAATCTTAGGTATGAAAAAGGTCTGAATTGTTTTCCAGCTTTTAACCTGACTCGTGTAAATCAAAACTTCCTTCAGTAACAGGGGGAGTTAGACAAGTGAGACGCAGCATATCCAGGCCTGCAACTGTTACGTGTCAGAATTATCAGAACTCAGTTCCATTGCATAAGGAATGTCTTTGTCAGCATTGTTTTACTGTCAGAGAGATTTCAAATTAATCCTTTAAAATAACAAGGAAAACAACAAATATTTAATTTTGATAACTTGTAGCATTGTGAAAAATAAAATAAAAATTATATTTCATTGGACCCAAGAATGTTATACTCCCACACTGACACTTCTAAAATGTTTTAATCCCTATATTGTACATTTTCATACGACAAATAGCACAGTACAACCTATTCCATATTCCAATTTTCGTCGTTCGAAGTATTGAAAATATTGAAAACAATGTTTTTAATCATTTGGAACTTTTTTTTAAGACAGATCTTTTCTTCTGGGGGTCCCTGACACAAAATATTTTCAGTTGGGGGTCCACAGCCTATTACATATTCATTTGGGGATCTTTGACATGAAAATGTTTGAGAACCACTTTATTAAAAGATGGTATAAACACATCCATAAGTCCTGACAAGACACTGGGAAACACCCTTGCTTTATCAGCTATGTCTCGAGACAAATATAGACGTAATATTAATGTCTACCTTGGTTCTATTGTTACTATTACTGCTACAACCAACAATTCTACCACTACTAACACTGTCATTACTACTGCTATGACTAACTCTTGCTGTAGACAATAATGCTATTAAGATGTTCTGTTAAAAGTAAATAACAACAATAATATTCATTCTAATTATATGAGGCAAAGGGTTTGATATTTAGAATAAGTGAAGACTGTTTGAACACTCAATGCATTAACCATTTAAGCCATATTTCAAAAATAGCAACAACAAAGCCTTGCCAATCTACAAGCTCATAATATGTTGTGATGTGACCTGTTGTGAGCCTGTAGATCTGCTATTTGAAAAAAAAAATGTGTATGTCACTATAGTGAAAAATAGACACTACTTCTATATACTGTTATTACTACTGCCAAATATTCACAAGCGGTAACGTACATGTGCAACACGTATGTTAACATACATCAATCATGGCTTGTTCTAAGGTTAGCCAAAACTCAAATGTCTACTGCCTTCATCTTTAGGCCCACTCCCTCCATGGAAACCAACACCTGCACCTGTTATTACAACAGACCATGAAGAAGAATATACCCATCTGATCACATTTAACATCAGGTGTGTGTGTGTGTGTGTGTGTGTGTGTGCGTGCGTGCGTGCGTGCGTGCGTGCGTGCGTGCGTGCGTGCGTGCGTGCGTGCGTGCGTGCGTGCGTGCGTGCGTGCGTGTGCGTGCGCGTGCGTGTGTGTGTGCGTGCGTGCATGTGTTTGCATGTGTGGTAGGGCTGGGCGATATGACTTTAAATCAATATCACAATTATTTCAAACTTTTACCTCGATTATGATAAATGAACGATTAGTTAAAAACACGATTCTAAGGTTGTACATCAGCTATTTTCGCTATTTTTGTACACCACCATTGTACAACAAAGTGTAATTCAGGATTAAGTGATTAATCAGACAAATCGATTTAGTCGAATATAAAACATCTATTAGAATGTTTTCGATTCATTGATATATAAGAAAAAAACTGCTTCTTGAATAGTAAATTAACCTACATGAGTAAGATTAAAGCTCCTTACACACCGGAGGCGATTTTTTCATGCGAATAATATGTTTTTTTTTAAAAACCTTATAAAGTCAATGCAAGCTTCCATGGAGCGAAAAAGCGAAGCGAAAAAACGTCTTTTAATTATTAGGGACGAGTCCGAATTTTGCGTATATTCGCATAATCGCCGGTGAGTAATGACCTTTAGACGATTATTGGTTCTAAATATCGGTTTCAATATAATTTTGGTTAATTGCACAGTCCTACCATCTGATCACAGGTGTTTGTTTCTGTCACAAACAATAATTGAATATTTGCGTGCGTGCGTGCGTGCGTGCGTGCGTGTGTGCGTGTGCGTGGTAAAGTTGGGACAGAGCAATCCTATCACAGGCTGAGTGGCCCTCTTTCTGTATTCCCCACTAAAAGTAGACAAAACATGAGTCACATGTCACCTGACCAGATTATCTAAATTGACAATTTAGCCTCACTGATCTGATGGGATTTGATGAGTGGAAACCCACAGCAGGAAACAGCAGCCTTAAAATAAAAAATAAAAACTAGAATTGGATTTGTGGAGTTCTGAGGGAGCCTTATTACTTAAAGGGACTCTCAATATTTTTTTTATAAAATGTGTATAATTACATTAGACAAAAGGCCTGCTGCTGTACAGCACAAATCAGGTGCAGTGCCTTGTGCTTCCTCAGGGCGGTGTTCCCTAAATGTGTGGAGTGTAAATATAGGGGCTTACCTGTCCCTTTGGAGAGCTCCTTCTCCCCCCCACACTCCCTGTCTTTGGTTTGGTCCTCCTGGTCTGTGGTGGTCTCACTGGCAGCCTCCACATCCTCGCTCAGCTCGCCTGGAGGGGGAGGAGAGGATGGGATATGTAAATCACCACGCTATCAGAATTGGTGGAAGCACTTAAAGGGACGGGAGCGTTTTTTTTCTATAGGAGGCTCTGCAACAATTATATTCACTGACACGCAGTTACAAGGTTAGCAGACAAAGAGGGCGGGATCTGCTTTCTGCCCCGTGCGCTGCCCGGTCACCAGTGAAGCATTTTGAAAATCAGTTTGATTACAATAATAAAACATTACACACACACACATTACACACTTATACACTGTAAAATCCTGAGAGTTCATTTTACTCCGAGAGCATTCAAATGGAACCAAATGGACCACGTATGGGTCAATTTACACTGGAGGATTTTACTGTGTAGATAATGTACTGTAAATGCATACAGAATAGCATAATATTAATAATAATACATTTTGAGAGGTGCCCAAAAGTTATAATTCTTCATTTATTCAAGACCATGACACAAATATCTTTATGGCTTCCTGTGTTTAATATGGACATAAAACTACAGAAAACCACACACATGTGGTGAATACATACACACATTTTCCAAAGCGGTTTGAAGTATGCAGACAGGAAAAATAATTGTGCGAGTGGCATGTTTCTAGAGAAAGACCTTATGCCAGACCTCTCTATCTCTCATTCCACCTCTCTCTTGTACACACGCACGCACGCACGCACGCACGCACGCACGCACGCACGCACGCACGCACGCACGCACGCACGCACGCACGCACGCACGCACGCACGCACACACCTTCTCCCTCTCTCCTTCACACACGAATACACACACATGCACAGTCTCGCTTGCTCTGCCTCATATACAGGAACACACGGGCGCACACGCACACACACACACACACACACACACACACACACACACACACACACACACACACACACACACACACACACACACACACACACACACTTGCCCTCATGCATTACTGTCCCCAGCTGCTGGGTTACTTACCGATACAGGGCTCATTTCACCTCTACTAGCCTACTATTGCAAAACAAAAATCATAAATATTTAAAACTTTCAGAGCCACAATTCATTTTATTTCTTATGCCGAGTCAAAGGCAGAAATCCCCTGTAACCACCTTAAAAGCCTCAGCTCGATATATCAGGCCATTTAGGAGCATTGAAGTCCAAACAATGGGTATCCAATAATGCCATTTGTAAGTAACACTCAGAGGAAAAGATAGCAAAAACAGATAATAAAAAGGGCATCAATCTTCTTTATTTCTCTCCAGTGCCCCCTGAGCATCCTCTTTGCCTGTTAAGTTTGTTTAAAAGTAGTGGGACCCGCATGCTACAGCATTGATTTGACAACAGTAAACTGGGCTTCAGTCAATAAGTCCTATCAGTTATTACACAAGTCAGCTAATTCTCAGCAAATGTACTTAAATGCTCTTTTGAAAATGCTTTCATGCTCAGGTCTCTACTCTATGAGCTATTGATATATTGACAATGCTACAAGAGCTACTGAAATATCCTGTTCAAGTATTCAGCCCTGCAGTCAACATACATCTGATCTCTGTTCACCACTTGACAACCCACAGCCTAAACCACTTTTACCAGCTTACTTATCCTGAACACACACTGTGTAGCCCTTTAGTTATGAAACATTTGATTATATATATATATATATATATATATATATATATATATATATATATATATATATATATATATATATACACATACATACATACTGTACATACATATATGTGTGTATGTGTGTGTGTGTGTGTGTGTGTGTGTGTGTGTGTGTGTGTGTGTGTGTGTGTGTGTGTGTGTGTGTGTGTGTGTGTGTATATATATATATATATATATATATATATATATATATATATATATATGTATATATATATATATATATATATATATATATATATATACACACACACACATACACACAGTATACGTAGATAAATACATTTTTTATTATAATATTAATAAGTATTATTGTCAATATCACAAAACAGTTGGGTCACTTGAGATCTCAACCGCTAGACAATTTCTATATAAATGATATATATTTTATATATATTTATTTTTAATATAGTCCAGAAATATTAACAAACCTCTTGTTCTCTTTTCATGACAAATGTTCTTAAATAAATCCTTTCTAAATTTTTGTATTAGATGAACTGATGTTTTCAAAGTACAGTATACTGTGTGTCCCGAAGTAATTTCACACTTTGACTTGTAATGGCTGATTGAGCAGAGGTTGTACTATCATCAGAGATGTTTCAAATACATATTACAAATAATTGTATTAATCTTGTCAAAATTCTAAACACTACCCAACATCAAACACCTTTTATATTGCTTGCAAAGAGAAGTGTAACAACCCTCTTTTCCTGCCTGTTGCTATGAGAGGTCTAGGAAACAGCTCTGTGAACAGGATGATTGCTATATGGATTATGCTGTTAGGCATTATTGCTAGAAGCCAATGGTGATCCTGTGTTTAAATAAAGGTATTTAAGAGGGATAACTGGCTCCTGGTATAAAGTACATTTAAGACTTCCCCGGATCCCGCTTGCATGAATACATTTTATTCTCTTATTTTTGACCATGTTTCTATTATGTTTCCAAGGCAACCCATGGTTTCCATCGAGTGTAGTCCATCCTGTGCTGGCGAGGCAATCCTAAACCATCGCCCGGAAAACCAGAGATCTGCTGCCCGAGTCCCAAAATCCCATTTAACTCCAGCCTGTATAAATCTAGACAACTCCCAGAGAATTAGGGTACCATACAGCTGCATGAGGGCTCAGATTACAAAATAATCCCCAGGTAAATTTTTTCACCCCTAAAAAGGGGGCTCGTGTCATATTTTAGCTGTGTGACACATGTAGGAGATTTTAAACGTGCTTCTCTTTTGTGTTTTAACGCGGTCATGATCTGCAGCCAACATCTTTACACTATTTAATGTCACTGAATACATCCCAGTATTTTGCAGGGATTTCACGCTGACCCACAAACCCCCTCGCCCCCCCCCACCGCACACATGCACGCTCCTGTAGAATGCACACTCACACACACACACACACACACACACACACACACACACACACACACACACACACACACACACACACACACACACACACACACACACACACACACACACACACACACACACACACACACACACACACACACACACACTTTTCACTCCCTCATGTTTGCAACACTTCATTTAGGTTTTTAATCAAGATGTATGACACCACCAACACACACTGCACATGCAGCACCCCCCATAATGTATGCAGAAATGCAGACATTTAATTTCAGGAGCGGCACTACATCTTTAAGTGGCAAATGGGTTTGCCTATTCCTCATCTCATCTCCGACGGTATTACACAATGATTAAAGCCAGGGCCGGCCATAATTAATGAAAGGTCATGAGTGGCCTAAGAGTAAGGATGCAAATGGAAGGACACTAAAACTGTAGTCATAGATTAACTCTGGAAATAGATGGGGGAGAAACACTCAAAGCTATGGCATTAGGCCATTTCCATCCTAAATCCCATGGATGTAAAGGACAAAGGACATAGCCTGAAGGTTGTCTTCTAATTAATTGTCTTCATTAACTGTCCTACTACTACAATGATACGAAGCAGTTCCATTAATCTAATCATGCAAGCTGAATAAGCCCACTGCAGACACAGAGATTACACTCATCTGTTATGACCATATAAATATCAGCCTTCCTCTGCCAGTCACTCAGCAGGGACAGTCCACGGGCCCTGTGTTCTGGCATCACACACGCACGCACACACACACACACACACACATGCCACGCACGCAAACGCTGTGCAAGCACCCACGTGCACCATCTACGAGCTTATACCACACTCTCCATCTTGCCTTCTGCCAGCATGTAAGTGCAGGGGCTTAATCACACCCATAGGTGTCACCCTATACAAGCTGGGAGAGAGCGATGTACTCACACATTAATGGGGATATGGGGGGGAACAGACAGAAACACACAGAGGGAAGGGAGAAAAGAGCAGAGGAAGAAATATGTGGAGATGACAAAAGCAGATGCTACGCAGGAAGCGTCCGGTGAAGATGAGACTCTGAAGACAGTGAGATTACCTTCAGATGAGAGAGAGCAGCCTTCCTTCCCCCTGAAGAGCAGTGATTACACTAATGCTAATCATACTGACAGGCACAAACGGCCAAATAAATAATGGATGGTGACCACTGCACTTTCCAGTACTTCTTTCCCAGACTGTACCGTAGAGTAAAAGTAAGTAAGTAATAATAGTCACTCCAGATATCATTCACTAAGTCAGGCTCCTCCTCCAATCTAAGCCTCAGCAGAATACAGGGTTATGATGACGCTAACTGCTTCTTTTTAAGAACACACAAATGTACTCCTACCTGAGAATAGCTCCAGTGCTCCCCAAACAATAGTGAGCCTCTGTTCTCTTCTTTTGCATGGATGTCTCTCTCTCTCTCTCTCTCTCTCTCTCTCTCTCTCTCTCTATCTCTCTCCCCTTCTGTCCCTCTCTATCTCTCCCTCTGTCTCTTTCATGTTCAGCCAGTAACACTGTCCTGTGCTCTTCTCTCTTCTCTCGGTCCTGGAGTACCAGCGAGGAGGTGCTGAGCGAGCGGCGCCTCTCCTTTCTCCCCAGCCCTGGAGTACCGGCAGTGGGGGGGCTGAGCTGAGCTGGGCTCCTAGTCAGTGCTCTATAGCGTGGAGCTGTGCGTCCGTGCTCTCATTACTCTCATTATGATTATTGAGGCTGTTGTTATCATTTTTAACCAGGTGCCACAGACAGCAGCGTACCGTAAATCACAAGGAGGACGCGTCCCCCCCAGCGCCCATCCCGGGACGGACAGCTTCCTTTTCTTTAACGCTGCGCTGTCGGATAAAAAGCAATCTTATTTCACACCTCACAGACTCTATCTTTCTCCCCTACTTCTTTTCTTTTAAAAAAATCCCCCTCCTGTACCCCCCCCCCCCCCCCTCCCGCCCCCCAAATCATCCTTTGCACCCCTTCCTCATATCAAAGCTGGCCTGACTCTGGACTGGGGGGGTGTCAAATGAAAGTGACAGGAGGCTAGCATGGGACAATGGGACACAGGCCCCCACGCTGGGGGCTTTCATGCATTGTCCGCTCCCCATATCAGCACCTCTGCGGCCCATACGCAAGACCACAACCCCCCCCCCCCCCCCCCCCAAGCCTTGAAACATAGCACACATGAAAACACTCCCGCTCATCTACCCCTTCTTGTGCACTGCAAAATCTGAGAGCCAAAAAATGCTTAGAGTTAACTAGGGGTGTGCCGATATATCGTCCCGCGATATATCGCGATACGTTTTCGCGACGATATGTATCGTTTTGGGAAAAAAAATATCGTTTTTGATCTTTTTTTTTTTCATAATAATCAGGCATGCAAACGGCCCCGAAGTGAAAAGAGTGACAACATGTTTTTTTTTCGGGTCAGGTGTCATACTATTTGGATTCAAAACGGCTATTGTAGCTGAAAAGCTACAAGTTTGCATGTCTGAATAATGCAAAAACAGAATTATTTGTTTGCATTTTCTTTTTTTCTCCTCCATATATTTTCATAATAAAAAAAGTGCGTATCGTATCGTATCGAAATCGTATCGAAGTTGTGAGCCAAATATCGTATCGTATCGTTTCGTGAAATTAGTGTATCGGCACACCCCTAGAGTTAACCACTTAAGCCCTATATACTTTGTTGAACGACTAGTAGTGAAAATAGCTTGTAGCTTGTGGATCACAAGCTCGCAAAGCGACGCGTTGTGTGCTTGTAGATGCGCTATTTTCACTATTTTTTAAAATATTTTGACAATCTTTGCCATTTTCTTTTGAATAATCAATCAATTAATCAATCAATCAATCAATCAATCAATCAATCTTAAATTAGCACTCAGGATTTCAGTGGACCCAAGCCTTAGCCGTCACCCCCTGTCTTGATGAGACGTCTGTCAGAAAGCCATGAGTGAGCAAAACACAGCCCACCCCCTGACCAGAGAACCAGCATGGAGCACCCTGACCAGAGAACCAGCACGAAGCACCCTGACCAGAGAACCAGCATGAAGCACCCTGACCAGAGAACCAGCACGAAGCACCCTGACCAGAGAACCAGCATGAAGCACCCTGACCAGAGAACCAGCATGAACAACCAGTAAACCAGTAAACCAAAGCACAGACGACACAACCAGCAAACCATACATTACAGAGTACAACACAAGCGCCAATAAATGCATTAAATACATATAATCCTCATGCATGTAAAACCATTTTAATGTATATCAGTGTGGTTCTGAGGTAATTGAAACTAAAATTGAAATGTAATTATAACCGCAAATATTGTAAATAATCACCAAAATCAAGAATCAAAACATGACAATGCACCTGCTGAGCTGACTAGCTGAAATGCTCAAACCTGGATGACACACACAAACACGCACGCGTGCATACACACGCGCATACATGCACGCACAGTGTCTTATGTCTCCATCATACTCTCTCTCTATCTCTCTCTCTTTCTCTCTCTCTCTATTTATCTCTCCCACACCCACCCACACACCCACCCGCACACACACCCCCCCCACACCCCCACACGCACGCACACACGCACACGCACGCACACGCACACACACACACACACACACACACACACACACACACACACACACACACACACACACACACACACACACACAGTTTGAAGGGAAAGAAGAGTAAGCTACCTCTGTAGGTTAAAGGCTCAGTAACATGGTAGATTCCTGACCTGGTTAAAGGGGACCTGGCTGTCTCTCCCCGCTGGCCCTCCTGTGACCTCCAGATCTAAATGTGAATGAATACTTTGTGTCTCCATGGGGCTAAGGGCGTGGGGGGGGGGGGGGGGGGGTGTTGCAGTCGGAGGAGGAGGAGGAGGAGGAAGAGGAGGAGGGGTGTGTATGTGTGCGGGGTTAGGGCGGCTAATAGCTAAAAACTTTAAACAGCAAGTTAATCACAAACAGCAGGGACAGCTCACACTGCCTTAGAACAATACCGGCGAAACCCCTCCTCCCTCGCTCTCCCAGCAGCCTCCCCACTCCTCAAACAACCCCCCTAGGTCTTCCTCGCAACACTTAATTTGATCCCCCTTGCCTTTCAAAGTCACTGGCCATTTGAGTGGACATTCAGCTCATTCGGGTCACTGATGTCACAAGTGGAATTTATTTTATCTGCTCACGACAATAGGAGGCTAGAGCGGAGAAACTCAACTAAACATGGCACTGGAACGGCCTATTGTCTTGTCCTACATAGGACACCACTTTTTCCCAATGACTGATGTCACACGGAGACGTACAGATGACATTCCTAATCCCACGGCAGAGCGTCTTCAGAAGCAGGACACCATTAGGGATGTAACCGCTCGCCTATGAGCAAAGAGACCAGATTTGTAACTGTTATCTAGCAGCGTGTAGTGTATGCTAATATAATACTATCAAATAGTTTCGCTAAAGTATTACCCCGAGGGAATTGATACTAATTGGGATGATAGCTCATGATAATGGCATGTTTAGACACATTACAAATAAAAGAGACAAAGCAAGTGCCGCTCCAGTTCTCCTCGCTTTGTGTTTTAGTTGAGTGATGAAGTAGACGAGGATCTGGGTTAATGTGGCTACACAGGGAGTGAGCATTCAGGGACTGCTCACTCTTCTGCCCCAGCTCACTCACTCACACACACACACACACACACACACACACACACACACACACACACACACACACACACACACACACACACACACACACACACACACACACACACACACACACACACACTCACACTCACACTCACACACACACACACACACACATACACAAACACATGCGCACGCGCGCGCACACACACGCGCGCGCACGCACACACACACACACACACACACACACACACACACACACACACACACACACACACACACACACACACACACACAACGCCCGCGCACACACACATTGTGACTTTCTTTCTGTGGCCATGATGACGGTAGCCGCCTCACAAAAACACACATCATCATGTGCACAATGGAAGATGCAGGCTGCACTTTTCCCTGCTAGGCTGTGGGCTGAAAGCCTGGCTGCATCGGACGCAAAAACATCACTGGTCACTGCTCTTCCGTCTCCCCTGCCTGGGGGACATTGTCCTGCACAAAGACAGTGATTCTGTCTCTCTATGCCAACCCACCCCACCACCACCCACTACTATGCATTTCTGCGTAGCCTATTGTCCACCACTCATGCCTTCTCTTAAATCAACCTCCTTTTTATGAGCCCATTAAGGCCTGAGGTTCCGATTCTATAATGTCTTCTAAATCCTAACAGTTTTCTTAAAAGCGTATGTTGCTATATCAGTGGTTCTCAAACTTTTTCATGTCAAGGACCTCCAAAATTATATGTATTTGGGCCACGGAGCCCCATCTCAAAATATTTTGTTCCAGGGACCCCCAAAAGCAAAGATTTGGGTAAAAATGTGCTCAAAAATATTATATTGAAAGATTTGCACACATTTTCACAATTTTTCAACAATAGCAGATCTATAAGCTCATGAGCTTGTATATCTGCTATTTTTGAATAGCCAAAGTATAAAATAATGGTTATAGCTAAAATCTAAAATGACACAGATACGTTCTCGGATTGAATGGGTTAAAGCATCTTTTTCTTTCTCTCAACAATGCTTCTCCTATTTCCAGCTACTCAAAATGGGGGCTAAATAGAATTCGGCCTGGGAGGGGGTGGAGTAGTACGTTTAAAAACAAAACAAAAAAACCCATCTCTACTGTCATGAAGGGCAATGACATCAACTGAAATATTCACCAGTGGGTTGGAAAATGCGATGGTACAGTTATGACAGGCGAACAGGCGACTCGCCCCCCACCACCTCCACTATCCCCAACCCCCAGTTCCCCCCACAGCTCTCTCTCTCCATCAGGGCGGAAGCATGGCGGGCACTCTGAATATGTATAACCCGGAAAATGTATTGATTTTTCATTTGGTAAAAAAAGGGGACATAGAAATCACACACAACCCGAAACTGTCACAGCTCTTTTGTTCATAGCTCATCTCTCCTGATGTTTGGCTTTTGCCACAAACTCTCTTTAATTACCAGGTACAGCAAGCTTCAGAAACCTTTCTCCACAGAGACACGCAGCCACGTACCAGCCTGCTGGGCTTAACAAGACAGCCCCACATTTATTATATATGATATACACCCGGCTGCTTTTGTTTTATACTGGATCTGACTAATAGGCATACTGAATAGGCATGCATATACCCACGGTTTGTTTTATATTACACAAATGATATACTGCAAATACCTCCTTGAAGTAATCTTTATTTTTTTTAATTTAAATATAGCATGGCACATAAACAAAACATATTCATAGGAATTCATATTAAAGGTGATGCTTCTTAGTCTTACATTCATATTAAGGGTGTGCTGAGAGGGTTCTGTTCGACATGCAACTCAATCAATGATCTAGGTTTTTCCAGCCCACGGGCAGGTATGTGTGTATCTATGTGTGTGTGTGTGTGTGTGTGTGTGTGTGTGTGTGTGTGTGTGTGTGTGTGTGTGTGTGTGTGTGTGTGTGTGTGTGTGTGTGTGTGTGTGTGTGTGTGTTTCCATTAACAGGTACTTATCTGTTTATCTCTCTTTTTAGATGCTGCAGACCAATACAGTGGACTGTCTGAAAAAGATCTCGGCCTGTCGATTTATCGAATGCACCATTTGCATATCTTTGTAGTGCATCCATCTGCCTGTGGATTGCTCTGTGGAGGTATTAGCTCGGAAAATCAATGTGACCATGGCTGGATGTATGTAGCTCCCACCTCGGCGCGTGTTAGGAGTCCAACTCACAGCTCCCACATGGCCCCATCTACATGAGTCCTGCCGGCAGAGGCTTTGCAAGTGGTCTTTCCATTTATGTAAACATACACAAACACATATCCCAGCATGCCCCTGTAGATTGGGTCGGTTTGCCGTCTCGCTGGCTGGCCTTACTGCCTCCACATACACAGCCCTGGGCCTGGCTTGTTTATGAAAGCGAACGGCCAGATAAAACAGAATCCACCAAGGTTATGAATACCAACATGGCTAATCAATTTTATTTAAGATACAAAATATAGGCTATCATTGATGTGTTTGCTCTCTAATGTTCCATGCCTGCTAGTCAGATGTCTAACCCAGCCCACAGTGGAGAGGTGGATGGCTGACTGGTATCTAAATGCATTTAGAGCGCAGAGATGTGTTCAGTTAAGCGAAAGAGAACATAGCGTAACTGTACAATTTTAGCCAGTGTGATGTCGGGGCCCATACTGTTGATATAATATATTACAGTAAAAGAGAGAGTGGTGGTTTTACTGGTTAACCTTTCTCCCAATATTCAACATAATCTCATTAGGATTCAGCCCTGGCTGGCTGCTCATTGCTACCCGCTAAAGAAATTCAATGATTGCCTTGCACCAAGCCCCTTTAAAACATCCACACGACTGCTACCACTTATTGAAAAAAATAAATACGCTCTTCCTCCCTCTATCAGTTTGGTTTCTAATACAAATCAAACACGGGGTGCTTTCTTTCACCATTTGTCTTTCTTTCTGTTCCTCTTTGCATACCCCCATCCATTACTTTCACATGAAATATGAAAAGGCAATATCCTCTCTGTGTTTGTACTGAAGCGTAATGCGATTGTGTTGTCATTTATAGGAAATAATCGCAAACCTCTCTTTCATTTTCCAGTTCAAATAACCATGAAAAATTAGCCTGCAATGTCATGGGGGACAACAAAGGGACGCACACACCGACTATCGCTTCACCACCGCGCTTGACATTTCTCCTTAATAGGAAAACGGGTGGCTGTTTCTATCTTTCTTTTTCAATCTCTTTTTTTTCCTTTCTCTAACCTCCCTTTTCTTAATTAAAAAGTTCTGCACTTTGATCTTTATAAATCTTTCCCTGGGTCTTTATTTGTTGCAGAGCATCTGTATGGCAAGGTGGTCGTTGGTGGGTCATATATACAGCACAGTATATATATATATACATTCTCCTCCTCATCAGCACCTCCTGGTCTGCTAATGGCTACCATCGGAGGGAGATGTCGCCAGAGACAACCACTACAGGGCCTGGGTCTCCGTGACTACCGTCCAGCAGCCTGATGGATAAATAATTCAAGAGCTATCAGACTCCCTGGCAGCCGACCAGTCCCAAAAACACACACTCAGGACACATCTCGTCAAAGTCTCTCTTAGCTCATCAGCATTTGGACATTACCAGCGATGTTACAGTCTGATCTCTGAGCCATACCTCACACAATTAGCCCTGAGTTTAAGGGATGTTTTTTACTTAA
The DNA here is from genome assembly GCF_963454915.1 of Gymnoscopelus microlampas. Taxonomy (NCBI): domain Eukaryota; kingdom Metazoa; phylum Chordata; class Actinopteri; order Myctophiformes; family Myctophidae; genus Gymnoscopelus; species Gymnoscopelus microlampas. Next base: position 29,251,699 of record NC_139962.1, read on the forward strand.
GAGAAATTGTTATTTTCAGCGTACTGTACGAGACAAGGTTAGTACTGCCGTACTAACCTTGCCGTTTTCTAACTTGTTAATAAAGTATTCAATCGATCAATCACGTAATTGGACTGTTCTTTGTGCCAGTGCAATTGGAAAGCTTAATATGTAGGCTAGCCCACTTCTGCTGTAGTTATGTAAGTACATAATCAACATGACTCTTTCTCTGCGATGAAATTAGTGGATATGTGTTCAAGAAAGCTTATTCTATGCTCACAACAATAGATACAGCAAAGAAATAAAAATATAGAATAACAACAACGTAAGATAAACATCTAAATATGGCTTGGCATGAGATATGTCAAAATAATGCATATTATTTCAGTTTATGTGCCAGAAGCACTGTGTGTCATCGATGCCACAAGATAATTAACCATACACCCTTGTGTCCCTGAAATCATTAAGAAAAGCAAATAAATTGCCTAATGAGAAGCAATTTATTTGATTTTCATCCTCCTAATAGACTCACAGCCAATGGAAGTTTACTCACAAGGTTGACTCTTTTAAAGGTTTTAGGTTGACCCTTTTCATTGTGTTATAACCTTTGACAGCTAAGGGTCCTCTATAGTAACACTTATAACCTGTCATATGCCTATGTCCTATGTATATGACTGTCAAGATTAAGTGAGACTTGAGATTTTGCAACATAGTCAAAGTAGTTTTGTTACCCCTCATGGTTTTCTTCACACAAGAATGTTTCCTAATTTGCATATTTTCTAAAGTTGGATTTCATCTGGCATTACAGCTTGTGATGCATATAATGAGATTTCCTCTCATAAAGCTAATGAAAAAAGACTCATCTCATGCAATTAGCTGCTCCTTTCTTTATTCACTTCTTGTAATGTATTAATTTATTATCACATAATTCTGGCACCATTATTTATTTATTTGATTATGCACACACACCTTACTGCCTTAATTACAAAAGAGACAAGCAGCCAGTGGAAAGGATGCTATATGCACCGACTCATCTATCAGTTGATCTAGTTATCCTTTTAATCTCAATAGTATATCCATCCAATCTCTTATCAGCCTGTACTAATCTGAACCTAATCAGTTTACCAATTTGCGTTATGCATGCAAATTCAGACATAGCAGATTAAAAAAATGCCTCAGAATAACAATTGTCAGAGTTGGCAGAATTTGGCCAATAGTGCACCTAAACCTACAGTATACCATGTCACCATAGAGTACTGTGGTACTGCAGGGTGTAGTACTGTATATACTGTATGTCCATTGGTTTCTCGTATTACTAGACATTGTGTGTTACTGCCTGTTTTAGTTCTGTTTTAATCTCTGCAGTACCGTGGGATCAATAAAGGTCTACAGTATCTATCTATCTATCTATCTATCTATCTATCTATCTATCTATCTATCTATCTATCTATCTATCTACCTATCTATCCTCTTCCCCCGTTTCTCAGTTATTGTTCTTAAGTTTTCATCACACGATTGTGGTTCTACAATGAGTGCAACTTTAATTGCTCTCAATTTTGAATTTGGAACACATTTAACTATGAGCCTTTCTGGGGAATTCAGTTGAAGCAAGGCAGCACCTTAAAACACACATCAGAGCAAAACATCTGTGTGGACCATCACACAGTTTAAGGCACATACTGTACATTACTTTGTCTAACCAAACTTGTCTCTTTCTGAGTGTCGCACTGGTAGCTAAGTCTGGTTCGATTCTTCCCTCTCTGCCCTCTACATTCTCCTGTCTAAATAAAGCAGAAAGAAATTATCTACAGAAAAAAAACTACTCTGTCAAGATGCCATAATACAGTAGAACGGTCTTACAGAGTAAAATCCTCAGTGTTCACATATCCATTTGGAACTCAGTACCAAATGGACCCTTGCAGGTTTGTAACTCAGAGAGTGTACCCACTTCGATTTGGCTCCATTTGTACGCTCCCAGAGTTAAATTAACACTCTAGATTTTACTGTGTAGTTGCCATGGTGCTCACTGTACTGGCTCTCCTGAGAAAGGGAGCCAAAGTGATTACAGTTACACACTGTTACTCAGTGAGTTATCTTTAGTTCAGCCAGAGGAGAGAGACAGTCGGAGAAAGAAAAGTAAAACAAAAAAAAGTACGAAAGAAATCTAGAAATAATGACATGGCTAGAATACAGGAAAAATGCTCTACAATAATACAAAAAATGTAGCATTTATTCTCCTCCTGACATTACCCTGTCAATCAGTACGCCTGGGACATCACCTCTTCCAATGGCCACTAAAACTGACTGATTTCGCTCAGCTAATCAGTTTTATTGTCTGCAATACATTTTATATCAGCAAACATACCCTTCACAACCCGCCGTCAAGCTCTATGGGGAAAGAGACATTATTAAAAAGCCATTCCAAATGCCCTTGGATACTGAAATGGAGGCCAATTAAATGGCTTTGCAGCATCCATTTTGTGCCGAGTGAACAGGTATGAGCGGGAGGGGGAGGGGGAGGATATGATGACAGCGAGGGAGGAGGGAGGGAGAGGAGAAAAAGTGGCAGAGAAGCCACCTGATCGGCCCATAAGCAGACTCTACTAAATAGGCTTTTTTTAATTTATGCAGCGCGTGGAACATTATGAGGGACGCGCCGCCACATAATTTAATATTACTTTCTAACTTTCAGGGGAAACTGTTAGGCTAATGGTCTCAGGATCACATCAGCAGCATTTGTGAAATGAAAGGTTAGCCAGTGTGTGTGTGCGTGCGTGCATGCGTGTGTGCGTGCGTGCGTGTGTGTGCGCGTGCGTGTGTGTGCGTGTGTGTTTTCACCCTCCTCCTTGGTTTAGTGCTGACTGTGCATATGTGCATGGAAATGAGCAGGTTCGGTCAGAGTTTGCGGATTCCCTAGCCTCTCTAAAGGCACGGTCAGGGATTAACAACCTCTGCCCCACTGAGACCTGGGCCGCTGCTAAATTGGTGTTGTGCTGCACCGCTCTACCGCCTCCTGTATAGACAGAGGTGCCCCGCGTCCCTTTGTATGCGTAGTTTTGGTCGTTAGTGTTGCTGTTGTGTTGTTGTTTCTATTATGGGTGCTATAGCACTGTCCCCCCGGCTAGAATGAGGCTCTTCCCTCTCATTAGCCGGAGGTTGGACAGAGTCGTGGGTGTGAGTCCGCCACAAGGTACGGTACATTAATTATTCATCTCAGAGGTCGGTGTTTGGGCGCTGCCATATAGTTGATGAGGAGGACTAAAGCCGGGGCTCTAACTAGAAGAGAGCTGCCTCGCGAGGCCCGCGGAACAAACAACTGGAAAATGTTATTCAGCGTGTGTCAGCTACCAAGAGAAATTGAACACTAATCGCTAAAACTAATCACTAAAACAAGTTATCCACAATAATGTGGGCCTCTGCGGATTTCGGGGTGCTTTGCCTGCCTACACAGTAAAATCCTCAGTGTTCATTTGTGAAAGAGTGTTCACAGTCAAATCCGGTCAAATCATCAGTATTAAAACCACTTTCAACCTGGCGTAACTATTTCTGACCATGTCATTACAGATGAAAATAGTTTAAAAAACGGTCAAACAACTAAAAAATGACAGATCTACAAACTCACAACGAGTCACATTGTGGCACGATGTGAGCTTGTACTTCTGCTATTTTTGATATTTTTGAATCACCATTGTACGAGAAAGTATTAAATATGGATAAGTGGATATGATATATATGAGAGTGCAAACATTGCCCCAAATGGACAGGTAAAGGTGGACCCTAAGGGTCTGTTTTTTTTTTTTTTTTTAATCCTCAACACTGAGGATTTCATTTTACTGTGTTGTGATCCAACACTCTGGAGTCCCATCACGTGTTTAGATTCAAAGCAGCCACTGCCTTGTGCCTTGTGGCCTGCCAGCTTCCCCCCTCTGGTGGCTCCAGCTAGGACCACTAGCCTCCTGAGAAGGGCTGTGATAAGAATTCATTTCTTCCTATTATGTGCTCTTGTCCACTGCCTCAGTTCATCAGTTCAGTGCAACCAAGTCAATGAAAGGGCCTGTAATGAAGCAATCAGATGCAGCCTGGTTCTCTGGACCCAGCACTCCATCCTAGCACAGCGTAAGGGGGGTGGGTTTGGATGGGGGGGGGGGGGGGGGCTGGCGTCTGGGGTAGCACGGACACAGACTGCACTGAGGCATTAATTTGTGGCCTTGCCTTTCATAGACCAGAGGATAAGCAGCTATACAGTATAACATGTGCTTCAACTCCGGGTCTCATGTGTCCCGCGGGTTCAGAGAGTCAGTCGGTTTCTAGAGGACTACATTATTATAACCACACTTCAACAGCGCTGCTAAACCCACCAATGGAGCTCCTGTGCTTCTGTTACCTGTGGAGGTGGGTTGATACTTTAGAGCTCTCTCTTTTCTCCATCTCCACTCTCTCTCCAATCTCTCTCTCTCTCCAATCTCTCTCTCTCTCTCTCTCTCTCTCTCTCTCTCTCTCTCTCTCTCTCTCTCTCTCTCTCTCTCTCTCTCTCCACCGTTTTCTCTGCCGCCTCCAACCTCTCACATCTCTCCAACATGTGGAAACCATTATGGGGAGTTTGGGAGAAGAATGTATGTGTTGAATCTTAATCGGTGCCTTAAAGAAGAAGATCCTGGTTCTCCTTTGTCTTGTAATGCTGTGAACGTTCCATTTCAAATTAAAAAAGGGCCTTTTTGATCTAGCTAATATTGTTTTCTCTCCCTTCAGGGGATGGAAATAGTCTAGGTTTTCTGTGATCGCATTCACCCCTTCTTTCCCTCTCAACCACACAGACATAAATCCAGCGTTGGTTTATGACGGGTTCAAAGCTAGGGTGGATAGAGTGCACACTGCACACTTGCATTATCTTCTCATTTACACTGCAATAATCCAATTATTTTATTTGGCTGAGGCATAAATGTAAAAAAGAAATGTATAATAATAATACTTCATAAAGACAAGTAGTATGCAAGTAGTAACAGTACGTTTTATTTTGTTGTTTGTGCTGCCTGCACAATACCGGACAAAATAAAAAAATAAAACAAAGCATATCAGGTTCTTCTTAATTAAGCCCTGTATACTTCGTACAACGAATAGTAAAAAACAATATCCGATCTAAAAACTGTGAGCTTGTAGATCGACTATTTTCACTATTTTTGACAGTTTTTGACAATAATGACAGGCCCAAAATAGTGACTCCAGGTTGAAAGTGGTTAATGCCTTTATGTGAAACACTGAAAGAAAACATGTCATTCTACTGTCATAATGAATCTAATGCTCCATGTCACCTGGTGTGGAAGTGTCCATATCCTCTACCCCCACCTGCTACTATTTCTGCCCCCCACCCGCCTCCCCCCACTGTTCACCTGCTGCCAGCTTTGGCAGGGAGACCCTGCGGCTGGATTCTACCTGACAAGAGCTCCTTAACAAGCAGTAGTCATTAACCTCAGGAGCAAGCAGCTGCCATGTGATGTAGTGCACTCGGCCTGCTGCAGAAGGGCCCTATTGATCCCAGACATACTTGGTGCCTTCCTGGATGTTTATAATCAATATGCAAATGGCCCGCGGCATTGATTCAATATTAATTTTCAATTAGGGAATTCTCGGGGGGTCCTGAGGGGTCAATACAGAACCATTCAGAGCAAAGGCTTGAGCAAGTTGCAGGCATTGACGTTCCTCTACCCAAGACAACTTACTTACTGTTTATTTAGCCTGCCCCTGCTGTAAGCACCGATTAAGGCCCTGGGTAATAGGCAGCCAGACAGATGGGCCTTTCTCCACTTCCGCAACACCCATTACATGAACTGGATTTTGGTGTAAAAGCTCTTGTCCAAAATAATAAGTCATCATCTCACATTCATTTCTGCTGGCATTGTTGTTGTGCATACAACGTAAAATCCTGAGCGTCAATTTAACTCAGAGAGCATACAAATGTAACCAAATGGACCCTTACGCGTCCACTTGATTACATGTGTATTCCCTCAGTGTTACAAATGGATAAATGAACACTGAGGATTTTACTGTGTACTCTGTTTAGAGAGGGACACATTAAGAAACTGTTCCATTATTATATATTTGGTTTGTGTTTTAGTGTTTCATCCTTTCTCTCTCTCTCTCTCTCTCTCTCTCTCTCTCTCTCTCTCTCTCTCTCTCTCCCCCCCTATACCTATTCGTATAAGACCACATTTCTTAAACATGCTGAAAATGGTAAATGGACTGCATTCACACAGTATAGACTTTTTCCAAAGCTCTTTACAATGTATTTCACATTCACCCATACATTCACACACCAACCAAGGAAACCAAGTTTATTGCTCAAGGACACTTCAAAATGCAGCCAGGAGAATCCTGGGATCAAACCAGGAACCTTCTGAATCCAAGACGGCTCCTCTACCTCCTGAGCCACTGCCGGCCCCCGAAATACGCAAAAAATGAATCACACATTTCATGTCATGAAATGCCAATAGGCAAACAGCAAACAAATGCATATTTCAGAACAGCTTCCATAATTTCTAATAAACAATTATAATCACCATGTAATTCAGGCATTCGGTGAAAAACACAATTACTATAAATGCTTGGAGGGAGGCTATGAGAACAGGGGAAGACTAAGCATCATTATCATCATTTTTCTTTACATTTCCTTTTGTTTCCAGAGGCATCTCAAAATACTGTAACCCCTGTATATTATTCCCCAATAATAACCCAGCTGCATAGGATCATCAAGTAACGACACGGAGCGAGAGAGAACTCCTCTGATCAAACTGTGTTGTGTGATAAGTGAAGTAATGGATTCCAGGTACGACTAGTTGTGCTCTTCAACGTGAAAACAATAGTATTGATTTATAAGCCTGTTGTGTTTCCTGTATAGACAGTGTGTCTATCAGAGGCCATTTTTATTGAGAGCTGTGGCTTGTTACTGGGCTCTGGCGCTGGGCTCGCTATCTGTTCCCCGCTATCAAGACAATCAGGCTTTCACAGCTAGAGACACTCTCTGTAGACAGATTGTAACACCTACTCATATGTATCGGACAATGGACTGCTATGGCACATCACCCACGTTGCTCAGTCTCTCTCCTAGATACTCCTTTAACTCTAGTCTATATTGTATAGAGCCTCCTCATAAACAGATGGCAGTATGGTAAAGTTGGCACAGTGGACGATGAAGCACTGAGTGCTATACTATATGTTTGCTTTGGGTTTATGCCCTAAGAGGTGTTTTAGATTCTCTATATTTCTCTTTTTCCTCAACTACTATTTAATAATAACAATCAGTACTTGCATAAAAGGTTGCTGGTTTAATCATCATGATAGAATAGTATACACTAGCATCTACTACATGTTAGACTACATGTAACTGAACTAGGCTTAGGGTCAATTATGCTGTTAGTAACAGTGCTATACAGTATCAGAGCAGTTAGCTAACCAATAGCAAGGCAACATAGAGTGTGGGGGTGCAAAGTGAATGGGATTAAAGAGGTTATTTGAGTAGTCCAGGCAATTTCTCTTCCTACATTTCTAAATGCTAGGGACAGATTTTTACTCAAGCATATCAATATATCGTTTTCAGGAAATGGAGAAAATAACCTGTGTTCCAATGGATCCAATGTATTATTTCAAGCTCTTGTTAATACTTTTCATTAATTAAATATTTATAGAACACACAGAACACCTATTTTGGGCATGTCATATGCAAAGATGTTCAAAATGAGCAAAAATAGAAGATCTACAAACTCACAAAGATGTTGCGACGTGTTGTGGGCTTAGATCGGCAATTTTCACAGCTTTTGCACGACACTGGCATATGACAAAGTTTAAAACAGGGCATTCATTCATAAAATAGAAAACAGATAAGATGAAATATGGAGATACAGTGTCTGTCCGACAGCAACAAGATCAAATTCTTGTAAACATTTTACAAGTCATTGTCTCACCTCTGTGATCAATCCAGACCCCCTTTCTGTATTGTAACGGTCAGCACATTGTGTCACACATGCTGTCTTATGACCACATTAACTCACACTGCAAAGGAGAGGCTGAAATAGAACATTATAGAGGAAGGAATAGCAAAAGAGATAACCTGGACTGACCATTTGCTGTGCTTGTCTGTAGATGCCCTGCCTGGACTAATTGGTTTAGGGATAACATTAATTACCACATTGCTCATTAATGGATGAAGCCTTTATTGGTTCCATTGATCAGCAGGACTTGTTAGCCATCATCCTAAGCAATGGTGGATGTAACAAGCTTACATATTGGCATATCAATTAATGCAATCAATTCCTGCCTAGCAGCTGCCATTCCCCCTCGCTCTGCTGGTTTCTCCCCCTCATCCTCATTGCACTCCTGGACGGCCAAGACAAAAGGCCCATGTCAAGCTAAACTTTATTAAGAGATTTTCTCATTCCTGCTTAAGTTGAGTTGCATGTTCAATCGACTGGTGGAGGCACCACGAAGCGGGAAGGTGGAGCAGGCACATTAACCAGCAATAGCATGTAGCAGCAACAATAAGCTGTCTAAGCTAAGCGATTTCAGGGTCTGAAACTGATGACATGCTAAGAGATGCCACAGTAGCCTATACACCAATGCGTTCCTACTGAAAATGTAAACTTTGGATTACACCATTTCCGACAGCAACCATTTAACCACTTTCAGCCTGGCACACCTATTTTTATTATATAAATTAAATATATTAATGATTATATATTATAAATGCTAAAAGATATTCTGACATTTTGAAAATAGCAGCTCTACAAGACCACAACACAGTGTGTTAATACTCCAATCAGATTACGCTGAACACTTTTTTTTAAATTCGTGTCTACTCCAGAGAGAGAAACCAGCCAGCTTACTTTCAAACTTTCTCATTTAATTGGGATGGATGCACCTTTAAAGGGTCATTGATAAATACTTAGAATACTCTCTCTCTGTCATGGGCATTCCGAAGGGCCGGCTCACTCAAAACGACATGCCTTAGTATAACATAGTGGAAAGAGGTTGGAACAGAAGGAATGAATGGGGGTGCGAGCTGTGATAAGTGCGAGCACACCATGACAAAGTGGAGGGATTTAAACGCTGGGCCCGCAGCACTTCATTTGCTTAATAACATGATCATTCTGTAAGAAAGTGGCTGCTCTGAGGGGGATATCGCCCAACGAGGATGTCTCGCTCTCAGAAATCCTATTTGAAGACAACACCTTGCGAGCACTCATCCTCCTCCACGCCTAAGACGATCAGCGCACATGACGGGCCCCATTAATATGACGCCTCGTGTAACCTTGAGCTTGCTCCCACTCCTCCAAACAGGAACAAAAGTGATAGCCAAGTAGGTGGGGCTACTTGTCCTGGTGGAGCATGTAACAGGAGGGGTGGTGCTCTCTCTGTATTTTAATGTATAGGAAGTATGGGAAGTGTGGGGGTGGAGGGGGTCAAGCAAGGACCACCGCTGCCCTCTGTGACGACCGTGCACGGGGCATAGATGCAACCTCAGCCCCTTGAGTCTTGTTAGAAAAACAAAGGCCTGTCTTTTTCTGTTTCTCACATCCTGCCAGGGATCATTCACTTCATTTCTGACTTCTATCTGGCACACGTCTCCATCACATGTGTTCACTGCCTGACCAAAACCACACATCACCCTGAAGAAACACGGGCACCGTTGACCTGGCCTCCATCCATGCATACAGAAATGCACAAAGTATGCATGAGTCCACCCACACACGCACGTGCTATGCATGAATGTACATACAATGCAAAACCGTAAGCAGAAACTCTTTACTTAGTCTGTGTGTCGTTTACCTTTGAGCTTTGAAGAGGCAGAGAGGTCACAATGTTTAAGGGCTTGTTTTTGAAACTTTGTGACTAGTTCACGAAGAGAGCCACCGGTTCACATCTTTGTACCACACATCTCATAGCCTCGATCCTTTCTCAACTTTCTTTCAAACAAACAACCCCATGTTGGTCTTAATGAGTGAAGTCCACATCTGTTTTGTTAACAGAAATTGAAAAAGTTGTAAGCATGCTATTGTAGCTACCATTAACATTTAGACCTGAGGCCGATTCGGAAAACGCCTTCTAAATCCTGACCTAAGTTTTCTGAAAAACTTAAAATATTTATTCAAAAATTACAACAAATGTGTGTTGCATTTTACTGTAGCAACAAGAACCCCAAAAGGGGTTCCCGTCCTGAAAGGTATAGTTACAAATAGGGTTCCCGCCCAAAATGGGTTAATCACTAAAACCCTAAACAGTATACTTCATCGTACGTCAGATAGCAAATGTTTGCCAATTTTTACCGAATGTTCCTCTATTTTCACCAAATGTTCTTCTATTTTTGCTAAATATTCTCCTATTTTTGCCAAATGTTCTTCTATTTTCACCTAATGTTCTAGGTTTGCAGAATGTTTGCCTATTTTTGCAGAATGTTCGCCGCCTATTTTGACATGCCCAAAATAGGGACACTAGAGTTCATGTGGTTAATTCTAAAAGGTATGGAACGTGCCTCTGGTGATTGCCTTCGCAATTCTGTGAAGGTCGCAGAGAGAGAGAGAGAGAGAGAGAGAGAGAGAGAGAGAGAGAGAGAGAGAGAGAGAGAGAGAGAGAGAGAGAGAGAGAGAGAGAGAGAGAGAGAGAGAGAGAGAGAGAGAGTGAGAGAGAGTGAAAGAGGGGGCGGGGGGGGTGTGTTTGTTAGGCTGTGTTATTACTGTGGTCCTATGAGAGTCCAGACAGGCATGCAGTTAGGCACCCCAACGCTTGCTTGATCCGGGTCCTCCTGAAGGCCCCTGTCCCCTGAGGAACGCACAAGTGGGCTGAGCAATTAACAATTTCATGCTGATTGCCTGGAGCATGTTTTGCTATGCCATAAAGATAATAGCATGAAGGGTGCACTAAGAGCCCCCTCCCCCTTCCTCTTCCCGGGCGTACCCCTATTGCCTCCATCTCTGAATTCTCTCCTGTGTGATTCACATGGCGGAAAGGCATGCTGCCTGCTTGCTTTATTAAATACACTCTCGCTGCTTAGAGGGTGCATTTAAGAAAGAAAAAAAATAATATATAAAGATGACTCCCTGAAGAGTAAACAGGGATGATTATTAAAGGGAAGGAGAAAACTAGAGTCTTGGTCTCCCACTGGCTTCTTGATTTGAAAGTCTAATTTGGCAACTGCACACAACAGGCATGCAGGTAGACAAAACAAACAGGTTCCATTTCCCCAGACGAACGGAGCATGCTCAGAATGGGTGCTGGTGACAGCCCTCATCTTCCTCAGTCCCCTCCCTGGCATGGCATGACAGCTATCCGCACCGACCATGGAGCTCACCGCTGTGCAACAGGAAACACTGTGCACGGTTAAACCTTTATGCAGCCGCCCTCGTGAGCTGAACATATCAAAGACTAAAAACAGACTGCAAGCATGTCGCGAACACTTTCCCCAATGATAACCACACCAGTCTGACAATAAAAAGGAAATGTTTGGAATGAAAACAGCAACAGATAACAGGGACCGCAGAATCCCCATTGGAATCAGCTATCTATACATATGCAGGTCTATGTGTATAAATCAAACTCTGGGCAGTGTTCTGATTCATTTCCAAATCAGAATCACTCCATATGTTAAGTAAACAGTACATCATAATACAATTCCAGGTATTTGTCATAATGCATTTTGACAACTAGCCTAGCAAGCAGCTTTTGGCACTGTCCCATTTTCTACAGCCCCTGCCTACACTGAGTGCACAATAATGTTGCATGAAAAAACATCAGCGCTCGACGCATGGACATGGATAAACAGACACAGATATCCAAACACACCAGAGAACCAACCAGCCACTGTGGGATTACTAATGGGTGCACACCAAGTCACCAAGTCTAGTACAATGACCTCAACCTAGCGAGTTCACGTGACCCAAATACAGCACATATGCACACTGCACCGCCTCATTTTAAGCTAAAGTGCTGCCTTCATATCACTAATGATATTTTTGTGTTAATGAATGCATATTTTTAGTGCAGTGCCTCGGTGGGTCATACACTTGTAGGCAACATGGGCATTTGTTTAACATTTAATATTAAAATCAGTGGAGAGAAATTAATGTGCTTTATATAGATGGAAGGAGTATATGGATGCTTAACTTAACTTGCATCTTTCGTCATCTTTCAATGTATCTTTTTCTGGATCTGCCGCTGAAAGCTAAAGTGGAAAATATTAAATTTGATTAAAAATAAAATAATGAATGCTATCTCACTTGGAGAGTTAGTCTAATCCTCTTTGGTATTAAAACAATATAATAGTTCTCTACATGACACACAGTAAAATCCTCAGTGTTAACTTTTTACTCTGAGGGTGTACAAATGGAAGCAACTAGACCCGTAAGAGACTCTCAGAGTGCAGTTAACGCTCAGGATTTTGCAGTGTGATATGTATTTTTAAGTTGAGACAAACCCTGAAGATATGAAGAGACAGATAGACATGAAGCTCTGGACAAAGGGCTGCAGCACCAGCCCCCCAAACACCCCACACCCCAACCTGACCCCCCCTGGACCCCGCTTGCCCTCCCATCCCCCGGCTGTGTGTGAAAGTCCAGCTGGCGCAGTGACAGCCGTGGCAACTCAACACGCCTGCATTACAGCCCACATATTGTTTATGATATGGGGCCTGCCATCAATTTGCATCCTAAAGTGAACATGGCGCATGCATGCGCACACGCTGGCACGTGCACATGCACGCACACACACACAAACGGACGCACACATACACACGCAAACACTGCATACACACACGATATGATAAAAAAAAAGAAATATGTTTTTTTCAGCAAATTATACAATGTCAAACACCCCCCTCACTCCAGCCACACACACACACACACACACACACACACACACACACACACACACACACACACACACACACACACACACACACACACACACACACACACACACACACACACACACACACACACACACACACACACACACACACACTAGTGCCCCCTACCACACACACACACACACACACACACACACACACACACACACACACACACACACACACACACACACACACACACACACACACACACACACACACACACACACACACACACACACACACACACACACACACACACACTTATAAATTGCAGTCACATCCCCCTGCTAGTAGGGGATGATAATTGCGGACGGCCAATAAATTACTAGTGCCTCCACATCAATTATAAGCATCACGTCTGGCAATGAGGAAAATGAGATCTTGTGACAAATTTCATGAGGCTTGGCTGCCCAGCAGCCTTTCTTAACATGCTACAGATAGCAATCCCTTATCTAGCCTCTGTAATGGGGAGCTACGGATAGAGAGATGGAGCCGCGGCCATTTAATTAAAAAGCTGGGGGGGTGGGGGTGGGGTGTAATTCATTGAAGAGGCCCAGGAAGGAGACAAAGCCTTTGTCTTCAATACATATTTTGCTCTGCATTGTCACTCATCAGGGACCCAGCTTGGATCTCGCTTGATAGCAATTCTGCCTTTTTTTCTCCCCCCCTGCGTCTCTCCACTATTTCTCTCTCCCTCTTTGCCCTCTTCTTGCCTTGTTTTTTATTTCCCAGGAGCCCACTGTAGTGTTTTCTCCACTGGGGCTCTGCTCCGGTGTTTTTTACGAATGACTGCGGCGGACGGACAGTGGCACTGAATGAAATGGCCCCTGCACCTAATCGTATTCCCACCTGGGGAGTGCGGGGCGAGGGCGGAGACTTCAAGCGCGCAGCAATGAGGATTTATGGCAGACAGGGAGACAGCAAAATAAAACACCGAAAGGGATGGCCCTTAAATCTCATTCCCGCCGCAATATTCATTGCAGTTGCAATCGGGTGTGCTGATAGAGCGCTGAGGGGAAGAAGAAAAAACGACTGCTGCGTTCAAATTATGGCTGTACTCTCTACTAATATTTAACATCATTAGAAAATCATTAGAAAACCATCATAAAACCTGGGATTATGACCAGAGCATTAAACACAATGATTATTCAGTGTGTTCTTTTCCTGCTTTGCCTTGGAAATGAGATTTGCTCTGCTGCCGCGTTGTAGGGGAAAGTACGAATATTTTTCATAATTACTATAACATTTGAAAAAACTTGGCCTGCATGAATTACTGTACCATTATGCGATTGTGTTTTTCTCACCCAAAAGCAAAAGTTTCCAAGAGAGGCTTTGCATGTGATTGCATTAATGCAATTTCATGGCAGCATTAGCAGACTAATTCAAATATTTCTCAATTCCTCCACCTTAAAAACCATTACCCATCATGTAGGCGGCAGAGGGGGGTAGACAGGCAGTATGCACAAGCATTTCCAGGTAGAATTAATGTTTATGATCCTATGGTTATCCACTGTATCAACACTAGCAGCAACACATTCTAGCAGAATGGAGAGGAGGAGGTGGGACATGAAGAGGCTGTTTTGTTCCATCTACTGCAAGGGTTGGAAGCAGTCTTAGCAATACCGCATCACACTACAAAATAGATTCAAGGGGCTTCAAAAGGAGCAAGATATTGATGAAAATATCCACAAATCATAAATAATATGGCATGTCTAGTTTTTGAGGCAGTTTGTCGGAGAAGATGGAGTGATGCACTACTCCACTGGAAGAAAGGCAGGGCCAACAATGTCAGAGTTGAGTCTTTCGTTTTTTGGGCTTTTCTCGGCAGCCCCATTATCAAGAGCAGCCATCAGCACAAAGATAAAAGATCCTAATGGAGCTGCCCCTGGTGGAGATGAAAGGTGCAGAGATGGCACACTCTGTTATGAATCCCTAATGCAGCCCATGTTTCTTTAGGGAACAACCGACTCTCTGGCCCCTTTCACAGGCTTCCCTGCTGGGGGCCCGGGCAATAAAGGTCTCCTATTCCTTGTCGCCGAGTGTTAAGGTAGTAACCCCATGACCCTGTCCTCAAAGGCTTTTAAAGCCATGCCAAGGAGGCATGCAGAGATTGGAGTAGAGCATATCCAACCTCCTCTCTGATTCAATCTATGGTTGGACAATGGAAGCTCAGCAGTGGTGAAGCTGAACTCCTTAAAATAATACTCCATGACATCACTGGATTTAATGGTCAATGTTGAGTGCTGTTATTCAAATGAATGGCAGACACAATTACAAAAAGAACCAATAGAGAGCATAACTCTTAGCTAGCTATACATTCTAAATCATCTAGCTATCTTTGAAGTAAAGCGCACAGAAGACAGTAAATCTTTTCCATATGTTCAGATGGTATTCAAATTTTCTCATAGGTGTGGACTGTTTCTTTTTTCTTTCTTTTTTTCAGAAGAAGCGGGGGTTAATATAGGAGCATTCTCCTTATCAAGTCTTTTAGAGTAATTCAACTGACACTGATGAGAATCAATGTTCTTTTGAATGTATTACTTGGCAGAAATCGAGGCTTTTGTCCCTTAAACTTTGCCTGCCAGAAAAAAATTATGCCCTTCGAACAACGGAGAGGTGAAAATATATAGAGTGAGAGAGAGTGCAAGTCTTCTCTCCATTCTCTTTCACAGAGCCAAATGGATTTTGAGCACTTAATGCATTAATCAATCAATATCTCTCACTGTACATCAACAACGCGACCAAGTTATGAATGACCTTTGCAACAAAAAAAGGACACTTTAATGCACACAAGATTGCTCGTAGCTTAGTAACTTGGGCCCGGTTTTTATCACGCATGATTACACCTTCACAAGGCAGAGAGCCATTAACAGTGCACTAAATATGACAAGGTTAGTCGTTATTCAATTTGCACATTGATGGTGCAGGATATAACCTGCAGGCTGTCACTCAGTGGCCTCACAATAATCCAACTTTAATCCAGCTGTTTTATGTATATAGATTTAGCAAATGATTATTCTGGAAAATATTTGAATAAATGTATTGTTCACATTTCTTCTTTCCTTGAATGAAATGAAAGCGTCAGAATGACAAAATAATAAAGTAATAAGTCATTAATTGATTAATGAATTAATAATACATTGAGGCGACAACATACATTGCACACTTGCACAGAGCTGGTTTTGAGAACATATCATTATCATGGAACTTCTTTATGGAGTGCAAATGGTTCCGATCTTTAGATCAAAGAACACAGAGTCCACCATCTCCTTGAATCATGATAAGTATTGGGGTACAGTCTAAAGTATGCCTCTTGATAATGATTACAGTGTTACACCTCTGAAAAGACACAACTACAAAACATACAAAGGCTATAGATTTACCATAAGCAATCTGCTCAGTCAAAATACCAGACTGTACCAAGAGTTGTTTTTTTAATGATAAAAGTAAAATAAAATAAATCAATTTCTGCTTCAATGACTATATGATGCAAATCTTTCCTTGCAAGCCCTTGTGGCAAGACTAGCTCTTAACTTACTGAGCAATCAATTCCAATAATTTCTCATTAAATGACTGGCTTCATGAAATCAGATAACAGACACACGTACTGTATATAGAGAAACCGTTCTTGGGGAGGGGAAATAGACTGCAGACAAAGCATGAAAAAAGGTGCCGTCACTGTTTTTTTGTTTTTTTTTATGGGGATAAGATGGAAAGGGGAGTGACTGAGGTGATGTGATTGGGGAGAGGGGGGGGGGGTATCTTTGCTGTGCCCCTTCCTCCTGAGCATGGTGGAGGGTGGAAGTGAAGCGTGGAAGTGGAGCGTGGAAGTGAAGCGTGGAGACAGAGTGGAACGGACAGGAGCTGACTGCACAGAGAGACAGAGAATAGAAGAGCCCCAGAGCCAGGAGCAAAAACTAATGCTTTTGTGGTTGGTGCACAAAGACTCCTGCAAAGTGACTGCAGAGGGCCCTTAAACAAAGGAGACATCGCCGTGGCGGTGACTCTCCCCCACCCAATTAGATTCTCTGGCCCCTTTTTACATAACAAAACCCGAGTCCAGTTTTCCTAATTCTGGATTTGCCATAATATATGCCAGTGATTCTCAACCCTTTTCATTTCAAGGAACCCCGGTGTGATATGCATTAGAGCGGACCCCCATTTGACACAATTTCCATCTCTGGGACCCCACTGTAAAATCCTCAAAGTTAATTTTTCTCTGAGAGCAATTTGTATATTCTGAAATGTACAGACCCGTAAGGGCCATTTGGTTCCTAACTATGAATCATAGCTGGGGACCTCCTAGAAATCACTCAAAGATCCCTGGGGGTCCCCGGAACCCCACGTTGAGAACCAGTGATATATGCCACAATCTTATTGGCTCCTGGTGTTACAGGCACCAACTAAGTTTTGCACTGCTGGTCTGTCTGGTAGATTGACAACGACCTGCGATATGGATTCAAACACCTGCACTGTGTTCACAATTCTGCATGTCTCACACAAATATGTGCCCTGTCTCGACCTTCTCAAGAGCTTGAAATATTCAACATATACACGGGAGTAGCTCATTTCCAAAACACCCGATCACTAGACAAATACTGCGCGTTAATATCCCAGCAGGGCTAATGTTCAAATGTTGTTGTGGTGAAATGGATGGCTTGCATCAGCACTTTCTAGTCTGCCATGCGTTTTTTTTAATTATTATTATTTAGTGATTCATTTTTTAATAGTCATTGGTTTGCCAATTATTTATGACAAAGTTAACTCAAATGTGATGAGGCCCTAAGAGAACATGGGACTGAATTATAATTCATCCCCATCCCCCTCAGACACCATTTGTCCCTATTTTAATATTCAGATGGTCACAAATAATATAATGTCACAGTCACACACACCTCCCCCACATATAAGGTCACTCACAAGACAATAGGCCAGTGCTTTAAGGGGCTTTGCAAAGGTGCACTGGGCCCTGCTTCCTGATTTCATTTTCAGCACCAATAAATGCTAAACTACAGGTGAACAGTGCTATTGCAGTTGTTGATTTCACCTGCAATGGTAACTAGCTAGCCTTGTTCAAAGCCTGGCAATAATCAACCAAGATGCTGTAAAAATCTGTATAGTCTGCTACAGACAGTGAGAGACATAATGCAATTATAGTTCAATTACTTAGTAAGTACTGATTCCTTTCCCGAGAGCAATTACTTGAAAAAAAGAAGATGCAAATCAAAATGTAGTATGAACCGTTCTTTGAAATAAGCCACTGGTCTAATTCATAATAACAAAATGTATTTCTAAAGCCTGATTTGATGCGATGCGTTGTGAGCAGGGCCGGTTCTAGGCTGATCAGCGCTCTAGACGAGATTCCTCTTATGCGCCCCCGTGCGAGCGCGACAACATTTTTCGGGTTTTGGGCGGATTATGATACGTTTTTGGCTACTTTATTTCGGTTTTAGGGTTAGGGTTAGGTTAGGGTTATGTTATTTAATTCTGATTTTACCGATTTATTATCATTATCTTTTTTTTTCCCCGACTTTTTTTGCCGCCTCTCCAAACTGCCGCTCTAGGCGGCCGCCTAGGTCGCCTGTATGGACGCGCCGGCCCTGGTTGTGAGCTTGTAGCTCTCTGTAGGCATGTGACTCCATAGGATGGGGTATATACAGTAGATTAAGCACAACCAGCTCTTAAGCATAACCAGAGTCCACCTGTATCACAGATAGGACAACATTAAAACTTCAAAAATAAGTGCATGAGACCATCAGCCTCCTGAGAGGAAAGAAAAGGAGAAAATCTTTTTATAGCAGCACTTGGTCTAGCGAAGCAGCACAACTCTAAAGAGGGCCCGAAATTGCGTGTCCTTTCCTCTTGACTGTGCAATGCAGCTGAATTGACTCGATACGCTGGGCTCTCCTGTATGCTTACTGAGCAAGTAGCATGAAAATTGACCTTTGCTTGCTTTCTAAACAGTGGATTATTCATCTTAATGCTTCAAATTGGTCAGGGTGGGTTTTTCTGCTGTTTCCAACATATTTGCCTTCTCTCTCTCCTGTTGCTCTTTGTGTCATTTAAATTCAGTTTTAAACTAAAAACAAAAGTGCTTTACATAACACGGGGGTCAACAAATAACCCTGCCAAACAATAAAAGGCATAAAACCCTTGAAAACTGCTGCAGGATTTGGAAATCAACAGCCAATGATTTCATATGCAGTAACTGTTTTATAGGCAATGTGTTAAACAAGGACAATGGGAAATTATGAAAACAGATTTTCTCTCAATAGTTACTTAGTATGAGCAGAATAAAACTCACTAACAAAACCAGCCCTTCAATAAAGTGCCTGTTAGTGACAGCCAGGTTAGAGTGACTTACATACACCTTTGTTTGGTGGCAAAATTAGGCATTGGCACATGCCGCATAAACCACACGTCAAACACCACAACAGAAGCAGCATCCAGTGATGCCAGCTCTAGCTTCTTTTTTTTGTTGCTTTGGTTGATGGTAGAGAGAGGGGAGACAACATGAAGCACGGTCCGGCTTCAAACTGGTGGTGTTGCAACTAAATGGTTGACGGTAGCTGGTCATCTGCCAGTGCACCTTTTGCACTTTTATGCAACTGTTTATTTTAACCACATGAAGCCTAGCGTCCCTATTCTGGGGTGAACATTTGGCCAACATAGCAGATCTACAAGCGCATAAAATGTCACGTGGTGAACTATTTTCGGTGAAGATGTTTGGTGTAGAGGTAAATAAGGAAGGGGCCTAGGATAGACTCCTGGGGGACTCCTGTCAATGAAGCATATAATAGGGTTTAAGTGGTTAAGTATGTAGCTTGGGCAGGAGGAAGATATTTTACATATTCTTAAAAATGCTTGGCTAACATGAAGTAGTATTGATGAAATAAGGATGTTATTGTTGGCCTCCCCTTCCCCTTCACCCATCCAGGTCCACAGGATGGTGACAAAGCACTACCCAAGCGGCAACAGCAAAGTAATAAAGCTGTCAATTCGCTGTCACCGTATGCTACACTGGAGACGTTGCCATCATATGAGAATTCAACGTTCATTATTCCATTGGAGTCCTTACTGTATGTTAAATGTCTTAGATCCTCAGAGTTGCTGCAAGCAAAATGTTAATTTTTGTTTTAAAATCTGCTTTGCTGGATGAGGCCTCACCATTCATGTTCATTTACAATGCTAAACGCTTGGCCACTCTTTTCTCATTTTCTCTTAGCTAAATATCATCCATCAGTAGAGCCAGCCAGCCCATCTAAACAGGCTGTAGGGGAAATGTGTCCAGAGGCAGCTAGTAAAATAGCATGAACAGAACATAACAGAACAGTGGGTCTAGCCAGACAAAGAGACACTGTGAGGGCTATGCCTTCCATTGGACCAGGAGGGACACCATAAATCTGACCCAGTCAAACAGTAGGAATGTCCAAGTTTGTCAAAAACAAATACCATTTTGTCTCAGATGGTGGCTGAGCAGAAAAAGGCTTGACATCTGGTTAAACAGAGTCAGACTGTGGGCATGACTGCGTTCAAATCCAGACTTCCCTTCTACAACAAACAGTGCCTTCACACGAACATCCCTGTCCAGGCAGTCGCCACCACGCTGTGTTCTGCACGTAAACCTGTCTTATCTTAATAATATTGATCCACATCACTGTCCCATTTTGTTTCAATTTCATAAAGAGATTCGCAGCAAGTCTGCAGAGGCAGGGTCCTGACCCCAAGGTGTTGTCTGATCAATGGCAGCCTTGCAATGAGCATGTCAGCCCTGGGACGGTCTGTGTGGCTGGTACCCAACCTGTCAGTACAGGAGATAAATGTGCCAATAGTTGAGACATCCAGTGGATTGTCAAGCACCACTAGGCTCTGTGCATAACTGTAGTCCTGGCTTTGCCAATTAAGCATAGCAATGCTTGATTGGCACGGCAGCAGATTTAAACCGGAAACAAATATGGAGGTGTAATATACAGTATATGTGTTTCTGGTTAATATCTGCTGCCGCAACAATCAAACGTTGCTATGGGAAACTGAACCGGAACCAGGTATGGTTCCGGTTTACCGCAGGGAAACCCGGGGCTGCAGTTATGCACAGAGCCTATTATCCCTCTGTGGACTCCACCTCTGATGTCACACACAGCAGCCACCAACCTGTAATGAGTGATGAAGAATCAATGGCTGCTGTTCAGACAGGCCCACAAGACAATGTTAACAAGGTTCCTCATCACCGTCATCCATCTGACTGCTAGATCCTTTAAGCCTTATGTACTTCTTCGTACGGCGAAAATAGCCAATTTACAAGCTTGGCAGGTTTGCTATTTTTTTAAATGTTTAGAAATATTGGGATTTTTGGGGGGAAATTTCACCTATAATGACATGCACGAAATAGGGATTCCAGTTTGGGAGTGGTAAAATTGATGGGGACTCTTCTTGATAATGTGCCGAAAACTGAAACCATTTATGGCTATGGGTACTGTACTTGCACAAGAACGTTCAGTATGTATGCATGTGCATACAGTATGTGCAAATATTTTACAAATAACCACCACCAAACATAGATGCACATGTAAATACTGAATGTACACACGCACGCATACACACTTCTGTCAGCCAGTCATTCCTCCTGTATCTATCAGAAAGCAAATAATGAATGGTAACATCTGTGCTTTCAGCATGTGTTTGTATGATCTGCCTTTATTCTAAAGGAGCCCTCAGAGTGCGAGGGCCGCATGCTGCTGCAGAGGGCATCCTTCAGTCTCTGGTTTTGTTCTGCTGTCAGCGAGGCTGATCTTCTCCACTAGATCTCATCCACAGTACCGATCATGCCCTTTGATCCAGCAGCTCTCTCTAGGGGGCACAAGCGGCTTTATCAAAAACCACTAAATAAAACTTTCCCTGCCTCGATTCAATAGTTCCCAAACATTTGCCCCACTCAGTCTCTCATGTTGCCTATATGGTATCATAGATCAGAACATGCTGGGCGTGTCAGGTCATAATGTGTGCCTTGAGGTGAGTCAAGCAAGTTATATGCAGAAAACTCTAACAAACAAATGCTGTAGCTACCAAACAAAACCATCAAACCAACTCTGATCACAATCACATAGTGATGTGCACTTTAAGTGTGTTTTTTAATTACAGTATATATTTTGTCATAGACAACCTGTTGTTATGGGTCTGTTTCACGATTATAGACACTGATAAGAGTCACGCTAGACATCAGGCTAACTTTTACAGGGACAGTATTCCTCTAAATCAAAACAAAATGGCTGCCACACATTAGTTCCTCTAATCCCATTAGCAGAGCCAGCCAGGTTGTGGACATCAAAAGACCTTATACGGTATTTTCCATTCAACTCAGACTGAACTCAAATAAATAATTTAGGTGTGTGAAATATCCACAGTTAAGCCACTGTTCAAAGATATTATATTTCTCGGCAATCAGGATTTAAGTCCCAAAGATTATCTACACTAGAAAATATTAGCTCAGGCCTCTCTGTCTCAACCTGTTTTACAGTTTTTTCTCCCTCCATCTAAAACACTAAGAATAATAAGACAGTACTATCAACGCTGTTCAAACCCATCAAAACCGTTCTCTTTTCGTCACCTAATCTATTCTCTCTTCCCCTGTCTGCAACCACAGACTTCCTGACCTCAGCCGTGAATGACAGGCCCTATGGAGGCTGTGGTCACTCTGAATGAGTGACATGAGGGGCAGCAGGTCTGCTGCATTACCCCCGTTCCCCTCCTATCACGACGCTCCCGAGCCTGCAACCCAGCACCCCGACACAAACCATCACCACCTCCTCGACTCCAATATCCAGGAGCAAAGCCTCCGGGCCTGAAAATAGAACTCATTAACACGTTTAGTAAGTACAAATGAGATGACTGTCTCCTGATGGACTGTCTATCTTTTGGATCAGCTTTCAAGGAGAGTGTCTGGTAATGACGAGAGCGAGGGAAACCAATATTATAATGTGCCGCCGGGCTCCTCTCTCCTGGCGGCCCGTGCACCTCGTCAGTTGGGGGGTGTGGGGGGATAAAGAACTGAAAATGGGCTCGATGACAAGGAGAGCCTCTCGCACCCATGCACCGCCCGACGCTCCGTGCACGGACACCTATGTGTGTGCTCATTTATGGGCGTGCAAAATAAAATCGAGTTCACATTTACACCCACGTGTCAGAAGTGACACTGAAAGCGCAAACAGAGTGCACGACACCACAGAGAGCACAGCGTAAGACAAATATCACCAAGCAAAAAAGCGGTGTGTGTTCGGGTCCTAATGTGGATGGACTGTACTTCTGTCAGCTACTTTAGCCTGCTCCAAGTTTATTTTGGATGGTAATAAAAGAACTAGCCCATTTATCTTCCCTTGCCCGAGATCTTCCTCACTTAATTCATCACTGATCTGGACCACGCTCTCACCCCGCACTCTCTCTCTGTCCTGTCTCCAGTTTGACGCTGGTGCTGCCACCGTCCTGTGGGCCAAATCTATTGGGCAGGCTGGCACAATAAGACGCAGACTTTGTTCACCTGTCAGCCAGGGGCCAGAGCTATCCAGTTTTTACAGCGCTGGGGTCCTGTCAGGAGAAGCTGGACATAAGCCGTTTTGATTCATAGCCTATCCCAGAATAGAATGGTGGCTTTCTGGTCAATTTGCTATTGCAGGATGAGCCAGCAGAGGAATTCATACAGTGGCCATCTATAAAACAGAGCACATGGGGAAAGAAAAGGCTTCCTTGTATGAGTTAGGACACTAGGGTCATATGAATGCCACGGCACAACTGGAAAAAATCTATAAAGCCATCATTTTGGCTTTTTTAATAAATGTCTAGCCTTCTCTAATATTTTCAAAATGAAAAGTAACGTATTTATGAAATTCCTGCCACGTTCTGTGGACAGCAAACAATTTCCTATGCTGCCACGATGCCCTTCGGCCGGGGATTAGAGGGCAGGCGTCTGACAGGAGCCTGACTGGGTTGTGGGCCCCCAGGGGCCCTCATCATCCAGGCCTGGGCAGGCCCCACCCTCATATCCATTCTGCATCACCAGGGCAATAACAGCCTTTATTAAAAGCGCATTGCAGCACTGTCTGTCTATGCAACTTACTTTCAGATTGGCCATAATATGGCATGGAGAAGGGGTCTGGTGGTTGGAGGCTACAATATCCTGTTTCTGAGAAGGTTTACTTTGCATTTTAACAAGCATGAATAAAGACGGACATTCCAGAAATGGCTGCCGTCTGCTTTGCTCCTGCCTGTGGGAGCATGAGCTGGATCTAAGGCCCCTGCACACACTCTGAGCGTGGCTCAGCTCACCCCTGCTTTTACCTGGCTTCTGTAAATGTTAGCTCAGCCATAGCTAGGTGGTAGATAGCGGAGGGGGGTAGTTGTTGTGCAGCATGAAAGAGCTCAAGAGCTGTGGGTGATATAAAGTAAATGGAGGGGGCAAGGTTGTAGTAGATCCTTGTCCCTTCCCCTTTTGACACATGTCGGCCATCCATGAACCTCAGTTGTCAGGAATTGGACAGATCCCCAAATATCATTGAGTAATGAGGACTCTGCATTGGCTTAGTGCATTTGTCTATGTGCACAGCTCTTTCATGGGGGGGGGTTGTCAGAATTATGCATGGCATAAAGAGCTTGTGAGAAGTCAATG
Source organism: Gymnoscopelus microlampas (assembly GCF_963454915.1). Taxonomy (NCBI): domain Eukaryota; kingdom Metazoa; phylum Chordata; class Actinopteri; order Myctophiformes; family Myctophidae; genus Gymnoscopelus; species Gymnoscopelus microlampas. The sequence continues at coordinate 29,276,223 of NC_139962.1, forward strand.
CATCGTGCCTCTGTTGTCAGGACAAGCCTTGCTATTAAGTGTGTGACCCTGAAAGTGCACCCCTTTTAGTGAAACAAGCTGTGGGTTTCAAATTGTGCTCCACCATTATGGAGTAATTTGTATGCATCCTTTGGTCTCATTTCCATTTAACAATGTACACAGCACCACTGCCCAGTTTCCCAAACTGGTCATTAACAGAACTGCTGATTTGACTCAGCGGTTCTGAAATCTCAGGGTGTGGTTGGTGGGACCTGGCAACCGCAGAATCACTCAGTGATAACCCGATGGCCTAACCAGCCATCGTCCCAGGCTTCCCAGGACTCATGTGTCCAGACAGACAGCAGACAGTACTGCCTGGTGACTGACCAGGCGGCCCCAGAACCCCTGCCTCCACCCTTCTTGCCTCCCAGGCTCACAGACAAGGATTTCCTCCTGCGATGGAAGCCAAGCCGTCACAGGCCAGCGATCAAGGCTCTGCCATCTGTGACTGAGGCAGATTTACAGCAGGGGCTAATCCACACCGTCAGCTTCCTACACACACACACACACACACATACACACACACACACACACACACACACACACACACACACACACACACACACACACACACACACACACACACACACACACACACACACACACACACACACACACACACACACACACACACACACACACACACACACACACACACACACACACAGAAGCATTCCGCACATATCTCTCTCTCTCTCTCTCTCTCTCTCTCTCTCTCTCTCTCTCTCTCTCTCTCTCTGTACTCTCACACAAATTCACAAACATAGACATACACACGCACGCACACACACGCACACACTAATATCAAATGCTCACACACACCAAATGCTTTTCTCAAACAACCCTTCTTCCATGTCCCTGCTTTATTCCTTGCCTCCACCAGGGTCTTACTTTTACTGGCAGAAGGGCATACACCCCGCGGTGCTATTTAACTTTGCCCTTTTTGAAGGCATGATCTCATTCTGCTCTGTGTTCAAAAAATAACTTTAGTGCCATTAACCGTTATGAAATGAGAAACCCCAATGTGTCATTGAGCTATATGCCCTGGTGAACATCACTCATAGGAAATAGTGTCATCATAATATGCTCAAGTGTCATGTGAGCTGTCACACACACACACAGGCTCCCCAAACCTTGCCCCCCCCCCCCCCCCAGCACACACACACACACGCACACACACAAACACACACACACACACACACACACACACACACACACACACACACACACACACACACACACACACACACACACACACACACACACACACACACACACACACACACACACACACACACACACACACACACACACAAACTGTCAGACACACACCCATGTGCTGTTTATCAAAGACATGCCAATGAGTTATAGCTACCGTCACTATTTATAACCTGACCCTAAATCTAGATTCCACCACTACATGCCTTAACCCTAAACCCATAACATCAACCCTTAGCCTAACCAATACTAACCTCTAACCTTGTGGCATAAAGAATCTTCACAAGTAAACACTTCTAGGGGGATTCAATAGTTGTAAGGGGCACTTTAGACCCTTCACCACTTAAACCCTATATACTTTGTTGACCGGGGTCCCCCGGGTCTATACTTCCTCCCCTCGCGAGCTTGTAGATCTTCTATTTTCGCCTGTTTTCAGTTCTTATGACATGCCCATAATTGGGACCCTAGGGTTCATGTGGTTAAAGATAGTATGGATATCTCCTCTCTCTCTCACACAGATGCACGCACACGCGCACGCACACACACACACACACACACACACACACACACACACACACACACACACACACACACACACACACATGCACACTTGTAACCCGAGTATCTCTTCTTCGCTTTATCTCTGTGTAGGCCAACTATTATACTGTAGGACCAATAGTGGACAGCGGTAGCTAGCGCTGGTGCAGTGTGTTGGTTCAGTTCAGTATTAGCCTCTGTGGAGTGGCCTCTCTGTACAGGGCAGCTGTGTAGGGAGCAGGGTCCCACTGAGGCCTCCTTTGTATCCCCCCCCCCACACACACACACACCCCAAGAGAAAGGGTTAAAGAAGACAAATGGAGGCCAAGCCACAGAGCAACATGCTTAAGCAGCACTTTTTCAGTGGGGGCAGGAATTAAAACAATGCATGCTTTTTATCCCTGCGTGGTCTAATTGGAAGGCATATTCATCTCCGCTGCCCTAGCTCTCCTTGGACACTCAACCCTGGGGAGAGACAGTGCTATACTGTACATGTGGCACCAGAAGACCATCCTACCTGCCTCGGTTTTCTAGTCACTAGGAGCTAGCTGCGCTGTAAAAAAATATGGAGCGTTCATTTAATTAAATCTTACTGTGTACAGTGTGATTACACAGACCAGTTTGGAATCCTCCCTGCTGTCATTCCATCGTCATTATGTCAATTACGCAAGATCAACAACTCAAGACTCACTGAGGGAATACTCAGGATTCTTTTTTCTTTTAACCACATTAACCCTGGTGTCCCTATTTTGGGCATGTCCTTATAGGCTAAATGTTTCAAACAGTATCAACAAATTCCAAAACATTTCAGATATTTCAACAATAGCAAAAAATTGCAGATCTCACAACGTTGTAGATCTGCTATTTTCACAATTCGTCGTATAGAACTAAGTATATGTAGGGCTTAAGTGGTTAACTGACAGCAACAATACAGCCATGTTACAGTTCTCTCCTTTCCTCTGTACGACGTGACCATGTCTGTGACAGTACGTACGCTCTGCGCTCATGGGGTTAGCGTTAGCTCAGGGGGCCTACTGGGACCGCGGGCTCGTATCCCAGCACCTAACAGCAGCAGTGCACTGCTCGCTGGCTCACAGCAGCAGGCTGGGGAATTACTGTCTAGCTGACCCAGAAATCCAGGGCCAACTTTGTTTTAACAAGCTGGGGAACCTTCCACCACTTTAGCAACTCTGCCTTGACCACAAAAAAGAGCCCTGTGCCTCAGAAGAGCTAGTGGGGAGGAAATTAAATATTACACTGAGAGGGAATGGTCCAGCCCCGGAGGCGCTGGCGGGGGCCTGAGGTACGCCGGGGCAGTGGATGGTGCTGGGACAGGAGAGAGAGAGAGAGAGGGCGGGGGGGGGGGGGGGGGCAGTTTGGGAGAAATGGGGTGGAGCTAGAAATTTCCAACGTTAATGCCCCCTGATGAAGAGGTATGTTCATTATCTGCGTAATTCGATCAAGATGCTCAAATGGGAAGAAAAAGGCTGACATTCTTTATTACACACTTCATTTCATTTAACGGACCTTTAAAAAAAGAAATTTGAGGGGGGGTGGGGAGGTTGAAAGGGCAAAGGAGTGAGGAAACTTGGCCGGGCTTTTAAAGGGAATATAGGAGGCATTATTCCAACTACTCTTGGCTGTGCCCATTTTTTTTTCTTCCCCCTGGCAGAGTGGGTATAGAGGATGCTGGCATGTACGGCTACAGGGAGCTTCCATGTGTAATAGCATCCACAGCTACTGAGCAGACTAGTGGCTGTAACTCACTGCTTATGAGAAGAAAAAGAAAACGTTCAAAATCATGGATATGGACCAGAAATAACCCCTGGACAACAATATAACAGTTCAGCAATATATGCTCAACTGGTTATGAACTGCAAGCTATTCTGGAGATTGATATTAATGTTTAGTTGTTATTAAACATTTTTTTTGTTGCAACAACCCCCAAAATATCACACCTAAAGCCCTAACAAGGGAAATGTTCATTCAGACATGCGCCTACACAGTCAACACCCATTGACAACTTGAGTAATGGTCAATCATTTTCATATTTTGTGGCGTCTGTTAGTTATTTACTGGTGGATGAGGTCTGGCCATGTTATGTAGAGGATTATTGCAGTTTGATGTGACTCAGCAGGAGAGCAACCCTGTGTGTGTGTGTGTGTGTGTGTGTGTGTGTGTGTGTGTGTGTGTGTGTGTGTGTGTGTGTGTGTGTGTGTGTGTGTGTGTGTGTGTGTGTGTGTGTGTGTGTGTGTGTGTGTGTGTGTGTGTGTGTGTGTGTGTGTGTGTGTGTGTGTGTGTGTGCGTTTACTGCCCACACACAGCCCCACTGCGGGGGCCCATTACCTAAAGCTAGATTCACTGACTTGTTTACAAACATGGGCATCCACTAACGAACATCAAAGCTTAGAGAAGAAAATAAAAGCACAAAAATGAATATGTATACAGCATATGTATCTATATATACCTATATATATATATATATATCTATATGACATAATCATCATACATATCATGTTATATTCCATATAACATGATTATTTGCAAACCACACAAGAGCAACT